>NC_084508.1:9788456-10088456 GCF_024500385.1 Phyllopteryx taeniolatus
TCATTCATACAACAGAATAGCTGAATGTTCAACTAAACAGGCCCAGATTTCACACTGAACAGTAAGAGTAAATGGAGATATCATTATTACAGTATACCATACATACGTTTTGTGCCATTTTTGTTGTTGTTGGTTTGCCTGGAGAATTCTCTGATGTAAAATAGGCGCCTTGGTTTGGGAAACACTCTCTTTGTCAATGTAACCGGTGGATGGGTTGTTCTGCCATGATTAGAAACAGCTGAAGAAGGTGATCAAGGGTTGCCGTGGTAATGGCAGTGGTGAAAGGTGAAAGGCGCTTGCTTTATCTCCTGCGTAACTCTCAAAATGTACTTTTCAATATTCTCAAGTATATTTTCCCATTTCCCCCTGCAGTATTTTTCCCCCCGCTGTTTTTTTCGTAGTCTTTCAGCCTGAGCTCCTCTTTGTCGGTGTCTATGTGCAACTAAAGGCTCACATGTATTGTAAGCCTTTGTCTGTGGTGCAAAATCCACGCAGAGCCGAGCAGAATTTGATGTACGCCGTCTACAAAGCTGCTCGCCTTTCATAAACCTGGGAGGGCAGGCCGGATCAGGACTTTAAGCTGGATAGATGCACAGATGGGAAGGCATGAATTTAAGAATAGAAGGATAAGGAGAGAGAGATATGGTGTGATAGATTTACAAATAGACACCGGGTGAGAAACAAATAATGCGGGCATAAAAGTAACTGCCAGCGAAATCCATCCATCCATATTTGACAGCCTGTGTCCTCATCAGAATCATCTTTATTTGGATGTCAAAAATACACAAGGAATTTGTCTCCAGTTGTTGGAACCGCTCCAGACAGCAGCCATTTGACGGAAAACACTTTTGAGACATAAAAACATAAAAACACGCAGTCACTGAGCAAAGAAAGGTTACCGTAATGTGGTAATGCCGTTCCAAATGGGTGAGAGGTAGCTCACGCTATTCATGATAACCTTCACAAATGCACAATAGAAATACACAGAACCACTAGAAGTTCATGCGCACTGTACGTCGACTTGCCATTTTTATGACTATCCAATGACGAGTATAGCTTGAAGTCAATTAATTGGTAATCGAATGCGATTGGATGAGGGAGTGTCTGAATGTGATTGGATGAACAAGTCGGAGGTTCAGGCCCGTGCAACTGAGGACGGCGGGGTAAGTGTGTGAGCGAGGCGAACGCAACTGAAAAAAATATCATTGCTGTCATCGATTAATCGACGATCATCACCTTGGCCTCGACTACAAAAAAATCTGAAATCGTCAAGTCAACCCTTGATGTGTCACAATTAATGTTAATTCTCCTCTCGCCAGTTATTAATGATGACCACGTTGCACAATAGAAATTAAATGACCAAAATGAAATAATCCATTTAGCCATTCATTTTTTACAGTGCTAGTCTTCATTAGGGTTGTGTGTGGCATGGGAACATTTGCGCACGATATACGCGTCATGTGATAATCACTTGATATAATCCACACTCTGCCTCATCTATACGACACTACTACACGTGACGTACCCGTCTATGCAGGTCAGCATGGCAGACACTTCAGGCTGTTCACCGTTGTGCATTGGACAGCTAACGTGGCGCCATGCTTCTTAGGCAGGGTTCATGAAAGACGGTCAGCGTGAGGAGGATGAGGCAGTGGAGGGACATTGACCGTCAAAGGCAAAGAAAGAGAGAAAAATCGCTCAGAGTGTCAGACTGGAGAAGAAAAACATGAGTTGTGGATCGATGGATAAAAATTGAATAGCAGGGACTGATGAGGGTGGGAGAGAGGTATGGGTGGATGAGGGAGAGAAAAGTGAAAATGAATGAAAAGGAGAAAAGAGATGACCAAAAATGGAGAAAGATAGAGACGGTAATGAGTGTGTGTGCGTGTATGTGTGAGAGTCCAGGCACAGACACGTAAATAATGTGAAGCAACAACGGACTGGCTGTGCCCACGGAGGAGATAACCCAGAAGGCTATATTTAGCTTGTTAGGCCTGTCATCCACACTGAGGCCCATTTCCATCCGGGGTGTGTGTGCATGTGTGTGGTTAGGTTATGGGTTTTTTTTTTCCTGCTCTGCTCACCACCATTACTATTCATCAGTTTTCGGATCTCTAAATACCAGGTCGAGGCGCGACAAGCAGGATGACATCAGGCATTTTTATCGTTGCTGATGTGAACATCAGCCGTTGTGTTTGCACATCACTAACTTTTACTTCTCAAATGGCATGGGTGATGTCTTTATCTTTGATGGGAAATGCTAAATTCTTCTAAGATTTTTTCACTTGTGCATTCTTCATTCTCGTACTGATTTGTAGTCTTGCAAACAGCTCTAAAATAAACTGTCGCCGCAGGGAAAGATAAACTCCTGCGAGGTGTGCATTTTCCTCAATGGCAAATGTCTACAAGTGAGAAAGGCTGTCAAGGTCTTCAAAAAGCAAAAAGCCAAATATGATAAACGACACTGCACTTATGATTTGTGCACTCCACATGTAAATAAGATGTGTTTATTTAGTATATAGTCTGATGTGATGCGACTCCATGAAAGCAAAAATGTGAAATTTAAAAAATAAACCGATGGCTGCTAATGAGCTACTGTGCCAAACATATCCTGCTTTTATGAGGTTATTTTTTGTGTCTGTGTGTGTACCGAACAAAGCTTTTATTTGGAACAAAAGTCTTTGACACGGAACGCAGCAAAGACGGGATAGTGTCACAACTGTGAGCACTTTTCTAAAATATTTGTCACACTGCATCATTGCTTTCAGTGCAACAGGGTGGAAGAAGAGGGAAACTTTAGACCTCTGTGCCCCTTTTCCTGAAATCCCCATTTATACTGTAACTCTTACAGTATGAAAATACCTCCAAAAATAAAAAGTGCCGTGCGAATTTTACTGCAGACATTTTCATCTCCATTGAAGCCACTCACGATCCCGTACGTAATTACGTCATCACGAACTCGTCACTGGTCACTACGTCCTCAAAAATGTCTGAGTCCGTTAATTCTCATTTTCTCGCTGCTATTATAGCTTTGATTATGCTTAAAAGTGAGCGTAGGATAGGCCTGACATGATAATTACTATACTGACTTATTATTCAATAAATAAAAATGGACCCGATAGTTTTTCTGGACTTGAGTGAGCCTACGGAGAGTTGGACGACTTTGTCATTAGCCGCTAGTGGGCTCGTGGAACGCCGGCGGAGCGGTGCTGGAACGGTCTAATAGATTGAATTGCTTTTAATTTTAATATGTGACAAATAAACTGAATGTTTACTAATAGTTTATGTCTCAGCCTGAAATAGATTATACAGTATGTGAGGTTAGACTTGTAGTACTAGTAATCCCCTACTACTTGACCAGGTCAGGTTAAGTAATCTCTGCTTGTGTTGCATGTATTATCGCATTTCTCTCAGCCTCCTCCTCCACGCATCGCTCTTCTGTCAGATACAGAATGAAACGCTGTGTTCAACATTTCAGCAGTTTTTTTCCCTCTCCGGCTTGATCCAAATGGGCATAAAGCAAAGGGATGAAGGAGCTGAGGCAGAGGTGGAATAAAGGTGGAAAAGATGAGAGAGTGGTGACGGAGGTGTATGAGACAATAAAAGGCTTGAGCATGACAGCTGGGAATAAAAAAATAGTGAGGGCACAGGGGCTTTCTTGGCGAGAGCAGAAAAGAGGTGGTGGACGCGCCAGGACGCCTTTCATCTTCTTACCCTTAGCATCTGTGAACTTTTCTCTTGAGAGCTGTGTGTGGAGTCTTTGTCCTAGGGCTGCAGCTATCGAATATTTTTAGAATAGATTTTTCTGCACATTAGCCCATCGATTAATCGAGTAACCAGATAAAAAATTATTTAGCATTATTAAGCAAGAAAATGTGCACGTGTACTATAATTAGGGATGTCCCGATCCAAGTTTTTCACTTCCGATCCGATACCGATATTGCAGCCTTGAGTTTTGACTACCAATATCGGTCCGATCCGATTTCAGCAATTATCATAATTTTTGCATTTAAATATTTTGAAGTATGGAATGTTAGAAAAGGCTTGTTCAAGTGATATTACTCAAACCGAGAACAATAATCAGCAACAGTAGGTGTAAGAAAAACCCATTTATTATTAACCAATGGGTTACATAAAGTAACTGCTGTGGACATCTTGACCTCTGAGGGGCAGTGTGGTGCACACAATCAGATACACGCTTGCAGTAACAAAGAAAGTAGAAGTCACAATCGAATATTGTTTTTATAACTCGCTTTTCACAGAGTTTGACGAATATATGCCAGAGAGTATTGTTATATTGCCTGTTTATGTGGTTATACAGCGTTTGTGTACCGATATTCATTTTGAGAGAGAGAGTGCTGCGAGTTCTAAGCAAATTTTCGTTAGCTCGTCAATGGTGTTTTTCATTTATTGTGTGTTAGCTTTAAGCTAGCGATTTTGGGGAACAAAAACGAAGAAAGAAACTCAGTCTGTGATGTATTTGAACGTTCAATTGGGGAAATTCTTGTTTCATGCCTGTTTATTTTTACAGTAAACTTCAACGGAGGCGGCACGGTGGTCGACTGGTTAGCACATCTGCTTCACAGTTCTGAGGACCGGGGTTCAAATCCCGGCCCCGCCTGTGTGGAGTTTGCATGTTCTTCCCGTGCCTGCGTGGGTTTTCTCCGGGCACTCCGTTTTCCTCCCACATCCCAAAAACATGCGTGGTAGGTTGATTGAAGACTCTAAATTGCCCGTAGGTGTGAATGTGTGCACAAATGGTTGTTTGTTTATATGTGCCCTGCGATTTGCTGGCGACCAGTTCGGGGTGTACCCCGCCTCTCGCTCGAAGGGAGCTGGAGTAGGCGCCAGCATGCCCGCGACCCTTGTGAGGATAAAGCGGCACAGACGATGGATGGATGGATGAACTTCAACAGGAGTGTCAAACGACTTTAAGCAAGCAACAGTTACTCTTACTCCTTGCTACTACATTAGCGCCTTAGCAACCTGTTGTTGTGATTACGTGGGCCCTGCATGCTGTCCGGGCGCTGGTGGATAGAAGTGCTGGAGCGGAGCATGAAATGGACTGCTTTTATAAGAGTGGTAAATTTGAGATTTTACATCCAGTTTGATCCGATCCTTATTTTTTTGCTGACATCGGACCAATCATGACACCCCTAACTGTAATATCTGTGACTTTGAGTGTGTGAGACTGTAAAAGGTGGGGCCTGGCCGGGTGAATGACGTGGGAGTTGGCGAATGAGAGTGTAGAGTTGGCTGTTGTAAGCTCATCTTAGCGCCTGGCTCTTAAAGGGCTAACCTTTAATCGGTCTGCACACTAGTCTTGAGTGCCTGGTGGTCAGTTATAGCTGTAGCAACACATGCATGAATGTGTCTATCCTTGAGCGCTTGTGGAGGCATTACGATATGTTCTAACGAGCAGTGGTTGGCTATGTTAAATTAGCGAACATCAATACCGACCTACTTAGTCTTCTATGCACTCTTTCATCTTAACTTATTTCTACACAAAGTAGTGCGTGATTTTTAGCCCTATTATACACGCTGCTGTGTGCTAAAATGATCTTTGTTTGTTTTGAGACATTGTTTTGTGGACCACAGCAATACAAGGCCAAGGTTTCGTCACTTCACAAATGCATGTTCACCATTGTCTGTCCACCACAGTTGAAAGTAATCTAACACACCTGATTTGATTCCGTTTTTAAAGAGACATTCAGTACTGTCCAAAAGTTGAAGGCCACCATTAACGCAGACCTCCATCAAGGCCTAACTGTGAAGTAAAATGGAAAACAGATGAACAGTGTGGTATTGGTTTTATTTGTATTAATTTTTTTTACCAATTATTGATGACTACAAGGCTACTTTCTGGTACATGGATACTGAGAAATTGACTCAAAGAGCCTGATTTACTAAAGGTCTGCAAAATGAGAGGCAATGAGAAGGACACACATTTTCTGCCTGCATATACATTAAATGCCAGAAAGAAAAATTTGCACGACATATCGCGTATTCAGCAATGCAGTTTCGGAGCTTCTGAATGATCAAAGGAGGACTTGGAGCAAGTCAGCGATGACAAAACTTTCAACTCTGCATTTCCTCCCATCTGGGTCATTTCAGCATGACAACTGTCTGGTGCTGACCTCTTCCAGACCAGTTTTTCAAGTTTTAAATGCAATATTACGCCTGATGGGCACTCGGGACCAGTTAAATCAAATAAAACATGACTTTTATGTCGTTCAGTCAGGCCCAAAGTGTGTAAATAAAATCCTTCATCCAGGTTTTCATCAATTTTTGTTTTGTTTTATGACCCCTACAAATGTTTGAGAAAATCTTTAGTTTTTTGTTTTCGTAACTGTTTGTCCTGCTGTCATTTTTTTTTTTTTTTTTATAAATGGCTGAATGACTTCTGTGAAAAATATCTTTAACACTACAAAGCTAGTAGTTGCTGTTTCTTATTACTAAAGCACTTGTTTAGGGGCTTTAAAATACTCAAAAATTCACCCAGTTTCGCGAACACGAGTATATCGGATGCAACCCTCAACTAGTGCATCGGATTGACACGAAATTTGGCATATGTCCATCATAACGGGACACATGAAAATCACTACAGTAAGTGTGCTCTGAAATGCATAGTACGTTTGCTTTTTTTGGTATGAAGTTGCCAATTTTTGGGTCCTTTCCAAGGGTTGTACCAGAACAAACTCCTCCAACGGTATTCACCTCATTGCTACCAGATTCAAAACCGGTATAGCCGTCAGATGCGTGGCGTTTGTGGCAAAGGTTGTGAGCTTTTATTTTTGGATGTAGGCAGAGCTTTGGCGGCATAGTTGGATGGCGTGCCATCAAACACGAAACTCTCATAACTCTGCACCTCAAGCGCCGATCGTGACCGAATGCGCTGTTTATGAAAAAGGTCCCACACATACCAAACACCACATTGCATAATTTGTCACTGTCAAAAAACATGTATTAGGGGATTTATTGGATGGAATGGATTATTGGATTCTTGCTAGAATACCTCCCCATCATACATTGTAAAAGAAAATTCTTCTGTCAAAAACTATTGACACAAAGTTGCTCTCAAACAAACATACATTTTATAAAACATCTTCGGCGATTGTTTTTTATAACTAAATAGGTTGCCTTTGAGCAAATATCCCCCAAAATAATTCCTCCCCTTTAAACAAAGACAAAAATGTTGTACGATGATGCAAAGGAGACGAGGGAGGGTATTGTAAAAATGCTTCCTAACAGTTGGGATGAGAATTGTGGGGAAGGATTGCTGTTGCCTTCCAAGACTGGGACTCTGGGTTCTCAGGATTTAAGAGGGCCAGATGCAGGGGAGGGATTGATTTTTAAGAGCCTTAAAGCAGTCTCAAAACAAGGCGGGGGAAAAAGGATTTAAAAAAAAAAAAAAACAAAAAACAAATGGACTCAGATCTCCCTTAAAATTCACGCTTACCTCCGTGTAGTGGTTGTCTTGAGGCTGGCTCTGATGAAACTGTCTGCAAGAGGTGCTGATGGAGTCCTCACTCGGAGCTTGCTAACCTGACCACTGGTGTGGTTTAGAAAAACCCTCTAATAAATGATTTAACATGCTGTCAGTAACTGTGTGGGTGTATGGGTGTGTGGGTGAATGGGCGGGATGATGAGTGAAACGGTCTCACCCAAGAGACACCAAAGAACAATGCCTTTGTGAAGGCTTTTTACAAACATGCTTGCCCACACACAAACACACATATGGTTGAAGTCGCATTCCCACGTGTGTAAACAGCACTCCCACACATTGTTTTATGAATCCAGACGTGTTTAAAGCCACAAGCACGAGAGGTTTGTGGTATACACACATCAACGTCCCCTTTAGATTAACCACCTTAACGCTTTAAACTCCTTTTAAAGTGCTGGCTTTCCCTGCTGAATGGAGGAAAGTGAGTGATTTAAAAAAAAAAAAAAAAAAAAAAAAAAGTTTTCTCAATGCCCTGAGGGTGTTTAACTGCTGGATGGGGACAAATGAGCAAAAGTTCGCTTGAGATAACAACAGTAAGATAAATTATATAAACATTGGTAATAATCAGAAAAACAATACAGTTCGGTTAAAGAAGACTGAAGGTCTAATGAACTGACCAAAGGGTTGAGCTTCCACAACCTTATTGTCTTCAGAGGCGCAATAAGGGGAGAAAAGTGATGATAATACTAAGGTTCCATGACTGATAGGGGCCCTCGAAAAATCTATTTTAAATTCACAATATTATTGATTTTTATTTTATTTAATTTTATTTTTTTCCGCACGGGCTCTCCTAATTTGAATCTTTGTATACTCTATTTATATGGCTTGGCAGTCATGCTGTCTCTTGCTCGCTCAAAACCCGGAAATCTATTTTTAGCGTGAGTGACAGCTAATGTGCGTTTTGATTGATGATTGTAATCTGCGACGTTGCGAAGGCGCGCATCGGCGATTCAAATTTTGAATCACGGCAAAACCAGTGGCCTATCAGTAGCCCACCGGTTTTCGGTCGCCAAACCCCGCACACTGCGCGACACTGCACTCTGGTTCGGCCGCGTCGCACGGTGTGCGGCAGCCTTAAGAGGTTGCCACAGTAGCTGTTTGGACCTGGAAAAGTATGCTGCAAACTCTTCATGTGTAGTGGTGCCTTAAGATACGAGTTGAATGCATTCTGTGTTAGTCAAAACACATGTATCTCAAATCATCGTTCCCTACTGAATTAAAAAGGAATGCCATTAATCCATTCCAGCCTCCCAAAAAACCCAACAAAAATGGTCGTAATGTCTTTTTAATAGGAAAAATAGCTCTCAATAATGTTATACAAAAAGTATTCTGTGATGTGGATGGCATTTTGAGCTTTTGTTGCAACACTGATAATCAGGAGGAACGAACACACACACAGGCACGCCTTTTTGTGTGATCTGTGGGTGGCCAGTGTTTGTCGTTCCTGCTTAACGATGTCAGCCGTTTGGTTTATTGACCGTCTGTTACACACACATACATAGTAGTGCTCTTCTGCAGTGCAGAGTGCAGCGACTCACCACAGGGATTATATAATGGGACGTGCTGGGGGATGGTGGTGGCAGTTAAGCGAGGATAAACCTTTTAAAAAAGACAAAGAAATATAGTGTGGCACTGTGATTTCAGCTTCAGTATAATTAGTATTACAGAACCCCCTCCTACCCACTTACTGGCGCACTAACACAGCACTGCTAGGTGCTTTTTGGAAATTAGTGACTTCAATACATGGTCATGTTTGGTTCTTTACAATAAATACTGGATTCAGTTAATTTACCATCACTTGCAATTTCAATGAAAATGTAATTCAGGGTATTGAGTACCTTTAACCATCCAAACACTTTGCAATTCATGACCGTGTACTCAGATGCTCATGGTAATTAGCAAATGTATGAATTTACTCTTATACCCTTTCAGTAAATATTTCAGGATAAAACTATTTGTTACTTAAGTTTGCCTTGAATTAATTTTCACGAGCACATCACAGTAACTTCCCTGCCACTGGCTGTGGAATGCACTGCCATGAATACAATTTTTAATTAAACAGTCTCAAGGGAACAGAAGTGAGCTGAACATCCTTCTTTTTCAGTCCCTGGGCTCTCATGTGCACGTCTGTCAAGGCTTCTTGAATGTTGCAGCCAGAATTCAAACACTGCAGCATTAGCATTGCCCTTATACCAACACCACTGTACATTCCTTAGCATATTGTTGCACGCTGGTTGTACACAGTAGGAAGTGGAGGGTTCTTCCTCAAGATGCCGAGTTCAAATGCAGGAGACTTTCTCTGCCCGCTTGAAAATGCATTTGAAGGCTGTAAAATACATGCCAAAGCTAGGTATTTGGCATATGGAGAAATATACAGTATGAATTTCAGTCAATCACATGGCACATATAGACAAACAAGCAGTCACACTCACATTCCCACCTATTGACAATTTAGAGTCATCAGTGAACCTGACATGCATATGTTTTTGGGAATTTGGGAGGAAGCCAGACTACCTGACTCACCCCAGACCCATGGATCTGGTTCATCATTGCCCCTACTTCTCCTGATATAAGTGGACTATAACAGCAAAATGTGAAAATATGTGTTAATCTGCACCTTTATACAGATAAGCACCAAGATTATTACTTAATTGGTACATCCTTGGCCCATGTGCCACCTTGTGGAAATGGGCTAGTTTGTCATTTTTGCGTAATCCTGCTAACCAACCAAACCAACTAACCCACCAACCAAACAACCCACCCACCCAACCGGACCAATCAGCCAACCAAACAACCAACCCACCCATCAGCCCAGCAACCAATCGATAATGAAATAGATTATTGCACGGTCAATGCTTGGCCGCAGTGCTCGAGAGAATGTACCAAAATGTTTGTTTTTAGTCACCTAAAATGCATCTTGCTTGAGGGTAACGCATGCTAAAAATATGTATTTTGCTACTCTCAAAAGTACCCTACTTCGACTGAGCTTGACCCTGGTTTTTTTTGTTTTTTTAAAATGGAAGCATGCCTGAGTGAGAGTTGAGTGCTGCGTAATAACAGCAGTGAAGAGGCCGACGGAGTAGATTGAGAGAGAATTAATAAGCATAGACAGACAGGAATTGAGTTAAAGGGAGAGGTGGCGGTAACGATGGCGAGGTGAAAGAGAGGCTGATGAAAGATGGTGAGCGAGACCGTACAAAGCGAGACGTCACATGCCTTTTATGTTGACGCGACTAGGGGAGAGCTTTAATAGCTTTGAGTTGTCAGGTGTGATGTGCGAGGTGTGTGTTACCATACGTGAAAGAGATTCCGAGATGGTTTGCATGGGTTTGTGTGTGTTTGTGTGTGTGTGTGAGAGAGAGAGAGAGCGAGAGCACCGGTAAGTACGCAACAACGCTCGACAAGGATAAGAGGGAACACATTCAAAGCTAGAGAAAGAAATGGAAGATTGACTGAGAGGACAAAAAATGCCGGGACTAAAAGACCAAGAGCTGTATACGGAAAAGGAGAGCGATTATATAAAAAAGAAATGAAAGGATAGTTGGCAAGAGGGACAACGCAGGGCAATGGAGATTGGGGGGGGGGAAGAAGAGCAGCACAAATCTCAACTAGCTCATGTTTAGACCGGATTTAGTTGTGTTTGACAGCCACTTTCGCCCATTATCTTCCACATTTGCAACCATATAGGACAAATAAATGTTGGACAAAGTGTAACTACGAATGGGTTCTAGCTCCCCTCATGCTTAACTGGCACACGGGAAAGTAAAATATAATAAGTCTACACACCCCTGTACACCTCATGTAAAGTTAAGATGTTCTAGTAGGCTTTTGTTGACATTTTGTTTGCTTCCTACCAGAAGGCTAAAGGTTTTTTGCTAACACTCACTGCTATTTTGAATTGTGCATAATCATCATCTCTATATTAGTGTATAAAAAATACTTAACTCTGTTTAAAATTTCATATGTAGCTCGGGATAAAAGCAAAGAGTAATGGCAAGTCTAACTGCCACAGATGTACTGTAGATAGACAAAAGTTGGTGTTGATGTGGTCAATGAATGAGGCCCTGGAAATGACCCTAAAATGGCCACTTAAAACCAAAATGGCCTTTTGAGCGTGCGTTCGTGACACTTTTTTGTCGACATGATCTGACATGCCTCACCAAATTCATGTTACTAAGCGAAACTGGCTTCAGTGTCACTGGCAAGACTGAATTTTTCAGGTACAACTGTATTATGTATTATACTACTTTTCACATTTTCAGCGTGACACTTTCCGGCTGATCATTTATTATTTCTCGAGGGTTATGCAAATGAAACGGACTAAAAACCTTTTACTGCTTGACGAGAATGGAGGCCTATAGATTGGCGTGAAGAGAAAAGACCTGACTTGAGTAGCAGGATGGGAATAAAGAGGAGAGGGTGGCTGAGGCGAGGAAGAAATGGAGAGAGTCATGTGTCGCGCTCATCAGTCAGACATTGTTCATCCAGCAGCGGAGGGAGGCCTGACTTTGTCACTGTGAACGATCCATGCTGGCTGCGTGCCGTCATCTCTCTATCGGCCCCATCACGGCACATTATGTTCACATCCACACAGGCGAGGGAAGCATACATTTAGTGAGCGAGAACATGCACGAGAGATGGGGGCGGGCGGTATTTAGTCAAACACACACAAACCCCATTATGTTTACTGGTATTGACACGTGCACAGTCCGCAGGAGCACTGTAGACCCATTTTCTGTTGCAATCACCGTGCAACACTGTAATGATCGTTAGCAGGCGCTTCCAGACTCATGACAATTTTGTCGAAAATCATATGAAAAGGTTGAACTGCAAATGGCAGTGGCAATATTTTCTATATTACTGTAGTAAAAACTGGGAAACACCAGTAGTCTTATTTATGTACTGTATATAGTGTTGTATACTATAGTGTATATTGTATATAGTGAACGCTGATTCGCGAGTAAGTGACCAATTGAATTCAATCAATACAATTTGACTATCACTATTGTTGCTGTCATATTGTGTTGCATTTTTTTGTTTTGTTTGCACGTTATTTTTTAAATTCCACATAATAAAAACACCATTCAAGCCACACGTTTTTCCTCATGTTTTTGAGATTGTAGGCTGAACGCTGCAGCTAGCTACTAGTGTGGACTGAATGGGTGGCAGCAATGGGGAAATGAAATGTCAGGATTTTCAGGGTAATAGCCCATCAGCAACGTACAATATTAAAAGGAAAAAAAAAAAAGAACTATGATCTACTAGATTTTTGGACTGGTGAATTTAATTTAAAATTTTGGATTATGAACCGAGAGTGCATTTTTTGAATTTTGAACAGAGCTTTGAACTAGTTCGTGTAGAAAATGAACTTTCCCAACAATGATTCTGTATTATTTCACATCGCAATATATATCGCAAGTTTAAAAAAAAATCGCAATGTAATTTTTTCCCCCAATATTGTGCATAATACGAAGTAGACTATACAAGTAGTTTAAAAAAATTACATGTATCACAATCTTTGATCCCAAAACACTTTAATATACTGTAATTTCAAACTCATATTACATTACTTGTTTGTTAGTTAACAATTTTTTAATAGCCACTCAGCTGAGCAAAAACATAAAATGCAGCAATGACCCTTAGTGATGTTTTCCGCTAACAACCCAGGCTAATCTCAGCTCCTCCGCAACATACAAAGATCTTACGACAGTCTAGATCATCATAAAATGGTGCCTTGAGATATGAATTTAATTAATTTCACGACCATGCTCGTAACTCAAAACACTCATATCTCAAATCATCGTTTCCCATTGGAATGAATTAAAATGCGTTCAATCCGTTCCACCCTCCCACCAAAAAAACAACAAAATGTTTGTCATGTGTTTTTAACAAGGGAAACATCACTCAAGAATATTGTACTGTATAAAACAATGAAGTAATATCATATTTAAATTAAATGTTAATAATTAAACAGATTGTGCGTCATGATTAACGCACTTGGCATCTTAGCCAAGAGCGCAAAAGACACGAAAAGCTGAGTTCCAAAAGAGTTGAAACCATTCATGGCTGAGGGTGTGCCTCTAACTTAGTGGATAAATACTTTGGTTTCCACACCAACACTCAGGCTCGCGCCGTCCTATCTCACCTTTGTGCATGAACCGATGACGTCTGCTCGGATGAGAGGTGAAACCAGGACAGTCCACAATTCAACGCTCTGAGACGTGTTCTGTTGCTGATACACTTACTAAACACCTAATGACTACAAACATAATTTTTTTTTTACATAAAAATAACTTATGGGCCATCAACAACATATTGCTTCTTCACCTAAAGACAAATACTTTGTCTGATAACATTTGAGCTGCCTGCTCTGATCAATTTCCATCACAGGGAACACAAACATGGTGTGCTAAACAGGCTATTTTGTTACACAAAACATTATACAGTATTTTACTGAAATTAGTCAAATAGTTAAGTTAGTGTTTGTTATTATTGTCGTGGTTCAACTCATGGGTCAGATGCAGAGATTATTTTTCATGAACAATTTTATTTGGAACGTGTTCTTACGACTATTGCTTTTCATACAAAATGCCGTTAGAGTCAAATGACATCAATCTTATTTTTTAATCATTATTTTTACATTATATTTGTAAAAGGTCTGACGGAGACAAATTCCTTGTGTGTTTTTGGACATACTTGGCAAATATAGATGATTCTGATTCTGACTAAGCTGTGTCATTTGTGTTTGTCTCCACAGTACTATGAAATGTCCTACGGACTCAACATTGAGATGCACAAACAGGTAAGAGAGACTGCAGAGTTTAGTTTTTTTTTGTTTTTTTTTTAAAACAATGTTGGGTTGCTGCAGGAACATTGGTATGTGTGTGCATCTGTGTCTATGTGTCTATTTACAGTGTCGGCGGGAGGAGGTAATTGTTTTTATTTTAAACAAACAACAAATGCCACTTTGTCATTTTGCGTGGGTGGGTGTTTATTTTAGTGATTTTTTTATTTTTTTTCCCATCCCTTTTAATTCCCCTCAATGACTGGTACGCCTCCATATATTTAAACGAGGTCTGCAAATTAGCACTTTTTTCTTTTTCTTTTTTTTTTCTTTTTTTTTTACCAAATACAGTCACATATAATTAGTTAGTTTTAACATAAATTAACAAGAAGTCACCTTAAAAAACATGAATACAATTTAGTAACTGTAGTGATTACTGCAGTGGGTTCAGTAGTCGGAGAATCGCAACAGCGTAATGCTCAATAATGTTCCAGTATGCTCGACATTGGCATAACAGCTCATTGTTTGTAACATTCTTATGCAGTCAAAGAAGAGCTCCCGCACTCCGCTATCACCTCGTAATCACCCATGTCATTTGTCAGTTAAGGGAATTATAGCGCAGCGACATCTAAACAGTGGCTTTCCATCTGAATATTTACAGCAGGGTGCAATAATGTTCGCTTGAATGCAACAGTTTGTGCATCACTATCAGAACTTTCAAGGCAGCGTTTTTGTGCACTATCTCGCACGTACTTAGTGAATAAAGTACATGAACTGAAAATGTCTTCAGATATTGTGATGTAAGATTGAGCCCATGTGGCCCACACCAAGTGGTCAGAATTAGTGACATCTTCAATTTGTTCGGAGAGGCCTTAAAAAAGCAGCAGATACCCACATAAATGGTTAATTTTTGTCTCTTAAACAAGCAATTTGAGATCTGGTAGGACACCCTATTTAGTTCCACTATGTAAGCAGCTTGTAACAGTGAAAAGAAATGCCTTGATGCCCACCTGTTTGCAGATATGCACAACAATCGATGTATGTTTCGGGAATGTAGGCTCCCTGTCCAATCCCGCATCCGATATGAAATACTGATAGGCACCTTCAATATCCTGAGTTAGGAAGCATAGTTCGTGAACCCAAGCAATATTTCTCTGAACAACGCGTTTGTAAAAAAAAAAAAAAAAAAAAAAAAAAAAAAATTGTCAGTGAACTGGGATTCCACTAAGAGGTTCCACCTTTTTTGCTCAATTGTTTTCCCTTCACTGGAGCTGTGGAAAGCCTTAAGCGCACTCTTAACTCAAGTCATTGCTCGCAAGTCAAGGCAAAAAAAAAAAATCATCTGAACGAAGGCTCGCATCTCGAAAAAGTCGTAAGCATGGGCACTCGTCTGTTGACCTACCGCTGTATTTCAAAAACCCGGTTTTCAGTTACACCTGAAACGCATTTGGTGTGTGTGCATGGACAAAAGGCTTTAAAAATAAAAAAATAAAATAAATAAAATCCCATTACTGATTTCTGTTTGACTCTCACGTTTGAAGCTCTTCATGTTGCGCTGTATTCCCACAAAAACCAAGTTCCGCTCGAGTCTGCAGCCAAAGACGTGGGCCGTGTTTGAAAACAGGAAGGCAATTAATTACTTTTTATGATGGATTCGTTGCACTATAGTAAAGCAAGACACATGCACAATTACAGTGACAGATGGATGGGTCGCATCGATTCCAAAAGCCGACGCCAGACACGAGTATTGACAGAGTGAGACTCTCAAATGGTGAGAAGGGAGAAGAAAAGCAACAAGGTCATCATTTTGGATTGTAATAGCACATTTTAAGAAAACCAGACACTTGTGGGTTTGAAACAGTCACATACTATATTGAGTTCCTCTTGTTGCCAAGTAGAGTAAGTTAGGACAATTACTGAATTGAAAATAAACCTCAGAAAACCACTGCAGCTGAAAGAAAACAGTATGTGTGGTCACTTTTTAGAAGAAAATTACTCCAACAAAATAAATCACTGGGAAATAGGGACTATGCACTCCCACAAGCTTACTGTCACATGCACACCAACCTTGATTTGGAATACAGTATGAAAAGAGCGGAAAGGGCAGGCAAAAATACAGACGGCTCGTAATTAATTAATTAATTAAGGTTTGGTTAGTGGTCCTAATGACCACGCTGAAAAGAGAAAAACAATCAACTGTAAAGACTCGAGTTGGAATATGATGATTACAAATGTTTTCTAGAGAAACATTTGGACTTTTACAAGAATAAAGCCAGCATGAACCTAAATGCTGCAGTCTGAGACAAGCAGCAGTTTATGATTCTTGAACTTATTCTTGAAAAAATATGATTTAACTCATTTACGGATTTTAATCTTGTAAGATTAAGAGTTTTTTTTCTTAAACCATTACAATTTTATTCTAGTAAAATCACGTCTTTATCCTTGCAAAATGACTCCTGTTTCTTGTAAAAAGAAAACTTCATTCTTATAAGATTACGATTGATTTTTTTAAAAAAATTTCTTGAAAAATATTTGATTCTTGTAAGGTTATACTTTTTCGTGAAAAAAAAAAAATTTTAGCCTTGTGAAAAAAAGCCTCTATTCTTTATTCTCGAGATTATGACTTCCTTGACAATATATCTCTTTATTGTGGGGGGTATTAGGACTTTGTCTTGTAACATTACAACTTTATTCTTGTTGCGGCATGGCCCTTCATAGATTACAACTCTTATTTTTTTTCCTCAAATTTGAATCCTTCATTTTCCATCCGTTCACTCAGTTTGCAACAGAGTTCCTTTCCTACAGAGGGGACGTAACCCGAATTTGTTGGAACGCGCCGTAGTCTCACTAACCTACGCTAACGCACTAGCAAAGTCATAATCACAATGTGATGAAAAACACCTCTCGTCTATACATATAACACAAATGTAAAACAGTAAGTGCGGCGGTAACTGAGCATGCCGACGTATTGTTACGCCGCTGCGCAGTGCGCATTTAATACCCTGGAAACGATGCATGTCTGCGCCGTTCTAAACTGAGATCCCGCTGTATTTTGTTCCATGTTCACTTCCTGGAAGTCTCAGATGGGGAAAAAAAAAAAAAAGCACATTTTGAAGCGACAGCGTGCATCCGGAAAAAGAAAGAGGATACTGAAGAAATGTGTTAGGGATAGCGATACATTGACGGGATGAAAGGGAAGTGCGTAAACAGGAAGGATGGAGATTAAGAGGCGATTGATAAAGACCTCTGAGAAGAGATCAAATGAGATGAAGCTAGAAAAGAAAGCAGTGGAGGGCGGAGAAACGGCGATGGGGGGGGGGCAGAAAGAGAGACATCAAGAAGCTGCACTGAGAAATAATGAATCATGAATAGATTTCACAGTATCTGCTCTTATTTCCTCTCCTCCTCCTCCTCCCTTTCTCCCGCTTCCTCTTAACATCCTGTTATCGCTCTCTCTCGCCCTCGTGCACTCATCATCATCATCATCAGCAGCAGCAGCAGCAGCGGCGTGGCCATCGCATGTTCCAGCATTAATTGTGCTGTAACATCCCTCAGTGCTCTCGCTTCTTCATCTTCTCTTCTCTTCTCTTTTCTTTCGCCGTTGATTTTTAACTACGAGAAGGCACCAGATACATAAAATGCTGCATTTTCTTGCCTCACATATACTGTATTACTGTATACAAATGATACTATAGATTCCTTCTACTCTGGTGCTGCTTTTGCATGCAGTGATGTGACTCTTTGGGCAAGTCATTGCGTTTTCCCCTGCCTTCTATGCGATCTGATTTTTCCAAATTCAAACATTATAGTGTACTATGGCTCGGAGAGTTCTTAGAAATTCCAGGCTGTGCGTGTTGTTACGCCCTGAGGAGCGTGGTGAATGCATTCATGCCACAAATGAGGTAGAAGGCTTTGCCGGACTTGTGTCCAGTCCGGAGTGTTCGTAGCCTGCCGCAGTGCAGACTGGAAAAAGAAAGAATAAGTGTTAAGAGAGGGAACTAGATGCATTATTTCCTTCCTGTCATCGGAAGCAGACTTCAAAGGGGCCCGGGCCGTGCCGAGCAACAACCACACAGACGAGGATGGAACTCAGTAGGATGTAGACCTCCACTGAGGCAGAACAATCCTAAACATGCCAGATTTCTAAATAATAATAATAATAATAATAAAAAAAAAAGAGCTGACAGGTGATGCTGTTCCCCTCCAGTCCTACAGGTGGCACTGATGAATTCTGCAGCGTGGGTGCTTTTCTCCATCACCGATGGATGGAGTTGGCTCATTGGCCCCATCGCAAGCAGACTCTATCAAGGAAAAAGGAACAAAAATTCTCAATATTCACCTTTACAGCTACAATTTACATGTGAAACTATGTGAAAAAATTGGCTCTTTGGAGTTTTGTGAAGAACCGTTCAAATACAGCTCGGTGCCTTAGTGTAAGAAATGTCTGTCTATTTATTTATTTGTAACGGTAAGCGCAGGTTTTTTTTCTTGAAAATGACCCGATCCTGACTTTAGTCTATTCCGTAGCTTTACAAAAATACCCAACAGATGTTAAAGCTGTGACTTGTCGTAGTCTACTAGAATTGTTGTTATCAGTGTGTGCACGTATTACATTTATTGTATTATTATGACATTACAATACAATCCCAGCCAATACAAATCACTTAGGACCAACTTTGTTACTCATTGAACTCAATTCCACCGTGGCATATGAATAGTACATACTATTCATTCATTATGACATTGACAAATGAATCCGATGTAACGTCGATAATTCCTGCATAACAAATGAAATGAAGATCAACTGCCTCTCCTTGGGTTTTTCAAAGACATTGTTAACATTTCTCTTTCATTTTATATAATTTGGTTGTAATTTATCCTCAAAAGCCATTCCTTTTTTATTATTTTTTTAATTTGAATGGACGAGACAGAAATGTTCTCCGTCTGCCCTTGTAAAACCTCCGCAAAAGCCCGCAGGACAATTTAACAGGTGGGAACGTGGTTCACATTACTATTAGGTTGTGTCACTTTTGCTCTCTGTCTGGAAAAATAACTTCTTACCTGCTCGCTAATTTTAACCCCTTAATGACCTCACCTCAAGATAACAAATTTGCTGTTGGGTTACATACAGTGACGAAAGATGGCCATAATAATCCAAGAAATACGGTACTGATAATCAGCCTGATTTTGAGCTCAATTTGAAAGTCAGCAAAGACCTGATTATTCGTAGCAATTGTCCTGTTGTGTGAGGTTTGTTCAGAGTGGTCGGTCAGGGCCGACAATCGTAGTCAAGTATATAAAATGAGGGAGGCTTCGGAATTGTGACAATTCAAGGCCGTTCTCTCTGGTCTCAAGCGCTGCGGGCGTGTCTGCTGAATGAGCTGAAACCCCGCCCATCTCAACTGTCAACTGTCAATCAAATACCACCACTACGACCTGGAAAAATGGATGCTAATTCATCTAGTATCTTTCTCATGCATACACATAACGACATGTGGTCATCTACAAAATTAGCAACTGTGGTCTAACCCGCGTCTGGTGCACAGTTGCGCGTTGCCGGATTTACGTCATTTGCGAAAGTAGGGCCCTAAAGCGCCGACATTCAGTACTAAATAGTTCTCAGTCTTTGGACATTTTCGGCAATCATCTTCAAACATGCTACAATGCATTTAGAAATCTCGGAATTCTCTTTACAAGGTCTAATATTTATGATCGCAAATCAATCTGAGTGTCGACACCAGTAAACAACAATGTCGTTTAAAACGGAACAATATCACAATAGTTTTGAAATGGACGTCATTGGGTTTTGCAAGAGCTCATAATGTTGTGATTGGTCCATGTGTAGACACCACACACAGAGTACATAGAGTACCAGTCCAAAGAACCGGATGTTGTGGGAAGTTGTGCTGGACAGCCGGGATGCTCGGCAGCCAGGCGCTTTCCTCTATGGACTCCCAAGGACACGCAAAGCAGCTGGCTGTCCATCCTTCCTGCTCTCCGCTTTCATTTCACCACCAGACACCACCATCACTGTGTGTCTTTGTGTCTCCACAGTCACTCAGCCGTGGCGGCTTTTTGTCCACTTTTTTTTTTTTTTTTTCCACGATAAAGTAAATGCTGCGTAGCTGTGTGTGTGTGTGTGTGTGTGTTGTACAGAATTTGGCTGGAGCTGTGACCTGAATCCTCATCTCATTCGGAAGGGAGGAGAGCTAGAGAGAGTGAGGAGGAGGAAGGATAAGGAGGAGGGAGCGAGAGATGCCGTCAATTTCATCACAAGACGTCTCTTCATAATAGGATTGGACTTCTCTCTCTCTCTCTCCACATTTTTTCCTCCTCGGTCTCACTCCCTCTCACTCCCTGTGTCACTCCAACCACCCAGCCACTTGATAATCCCTCATTTATTGTATTTTTTATTTTCCCGCTTGTGTTTAAAGGGCAAGATTAGCACGGGCTTGCGTATGTGGGTCATCTCAGCTCCAGAGCGGTCAGATGACCGCGTGTATTTATGTCGTTTATTTGCACTCTCTCTGATCACTGGTGTGTGATGACTGTCTTTGGACATGTTGCAGTGTCTGTGTGCTTTAGTTGTGTGCAGCTTTGAAATCTCGCTCTCTGTCTGTATCGTGTGTGTGTGCGTGTTGCTGCTCGCTCACACACACATGCGTGTAAAAGAGCTCATTTGTGAATTATGATGCCTAGAGAGACGGAGTGGGATGGAACCCTTTAGAGGTGAGACAAATTAACGTGGTGGGAAAAAGCAACGCGAGAAAGAAAAAGGGAAAGGGAAAAATGTGATGGGAGAGAAATTAAGTGAAGAGACAGCGGAATTCCAGTCGAGCTAACCTTTTAACGGAATGGCTTTGTCACGCTGTGAGAGGAGATTTTTTTGTGTGAGCATCTGTGTGTGTGTTACAGAGAGCAGAGATACGTCTGTATTATACTTTTGATTTCTGGAATTGAATCAGTAATTCTTCTATAAACCCAATTAGCTCATTGTCAGAGATTAAACTACTATAATTAAGGAACATTTAAATTAAACACTATCTGGTCAACCTGTGATTTTTTTTTTTTTTTGCATGTTCCCCCAAAATTTAGGAAATAATGGAAATAGAAAAAAATAACATATATTAAAATTGCAAGCAATGTTGAGTCTGCTCCTTTTGGAATAAGTGTCACAAATATGGCACAAAACATAATATAGGCTACTAGAATGAAACAAGTAATTATTCATCCCGCAATGCGGAAATTCCAAATTTACACAGCAAAATGGATAGTTTGAGAAAAAAAATATTGTACATATTTCTAACATCAGGCAATGAGAGCAGTGTGTGGTAAATGGACAGTAATAAATACTATATATCCAGATTTGAATGCACATGAATACAGAGGTACTGTATAGTGGTTGAACAGACTAGTCAACTTCACCACTCCACAAAGACGCTTAGATCTTGAAGTGGACTCTGCGCCAATCACGTGTTTTGGCATTAACAACACTGATGCCTCGCAGAAAGCAACAGGTGACGAGGGTAGTGAGTACGCGCGGCAAGCTAGCGGCAGTGCTTCAAGCGTGGAGAAACATTGCAAAATATGCACGTCGATCCTTAAGTATAACAAAAGCACAAGTGCCGTGTACACTCATCCGAAAAGGCAGCAGCTAACGCAAGCTGATGAACAGCCTGAATCCTCCCGTTCGCCGTCAATCATCAAACACCCGTGAAAAGACACGAGGATGAGCGGGGGTCGATCAACAACCTCTTTATTGTGAATAATTAACGCTTAATGTCAGCCGTAACCAAGACAAAAACTCCACTCGTCCCCACACGCCGACACACTCATCCAATCACAAATTACGCTCAGGCACCTGCACAGCTTCACAGACAGTTGGAACTTATAGTACTCTGGTCAACAATCCATGCAACACAATACATTATTGCAAAGCATTTCCTCCTCCTGTGATTTTTTTTTTACAGTACTGTAGTGAGTAGCGACCCTGCAGTTGTATTATGTGAAATGTTGTTCGAGTTCTAGAAGTTCCAAATGTCTGCGAGGTTGTGATTGGATGAGCGAGTCGGAGGGTGGGGAGAGTGCGCTTGCATTTGGAGGCAAAGGCAAACATTTGTGCGGAGAGCTCGTCGACAACTGAAAAAGTATCAATGAAGTCCTCGGTTAGTCGATGTCGACGCCGCGTTGTCTTTGATTGCATTGCGGGGGGGGGGGGGGACGTATGCAGTCTGTCTGTGTAAGCTGGTGAGCTGGCACCGTGCGGCTATGACTAATAGCTGGAGTTATAATACAGCCAGAAAGAGAGCGAGCAAGAGAGAGGAAGAAGGAGGCTTGTTAGACTGCAACCGCCACTGGAGCGCCGCAGAATTTGGGTCTCGCACTCACATGCCCTAGAAACATTCCCTGTGTGTACAACGTGTGTGTATTTTTAGCGGCGTCGTCAGCTGTGGCCGTTATGTGTGCGCTCTATGTGGGATTGTCATCGTTTTTATTGGGACACCTGATAACACCACCATGATGTAATTAATGTACTGCATTCTGGATGAAATCTTGGGCTAATGTAACATCCAATAAAGTGTTTCTTTTTTTAATAGTCAGTATTTAGCATGCGGCCCTCTTAGAATTGCTTCCTTCTTATTATTTTTATTAGGTCATTTTGAGGGTCCTTCTCATACTCACATTTTGCAGGTGAGTTCATCCTGGTGAAAATGTTCATAATTTCTTTACAAATGAGCTTGTACCACCCCCGGAATAAATTTTAAAAATTCAGTCCCCGAAGGCAGTTTCACTCAGCATTATGAAATTTGTTCAGCATGTCTGTCATGAGCTGACCTACAAAAAGACTCAAAACCCCTCAAACTCCCATACCTGAAAAGACACAGGACGTCTGATATTTTGGTTCATACTATAGCACGTCAGCTCGTGGACTTGACTCGAACAAGGATTCACATTCACAGCTATGGACAATTTAAAATCTTCAATGACCCCAACATGTTTTTGAAAGGTGGAAGGAAGGATGTCGCCAGAGAAAACCCACGCAAGCAGGGAGGCCGGAAGTGAGATCCGAACCCAGAATAGCAAGAAATGGTAACCACTAGGTCACTCTGCTGTCCGCCATTTTAGTCATGTTGGTTATTTGGAGTTATGCTTCAAAAGCGAACTACCTACCGTAATAGAGATGTTGTCCACTTGCTACCAAATTTAAACCACGTAAAGTCGACAGATGGGTGACAATAAATTGCGAAGAATTTTAACGGGGCTGTCCTGATCACATTTTTTTTGTCCCTGTGTCCGAATCACCTCATTTTAAGTCCCCATCCAATATCTCGGCAATGCATTAAGAAAAAAAGAGCGTCACCGCCATACCTCCTCTTTTCATTTTTCAATCAACTCACCCCGTAATGGAAAGGAACGCGTGCGTTCCGTTTTTGTTGTTGTTAATATATGAACAAATTGATGCTATGCAACCAGGCTTAAACAATTGCTGCTTGAATAAACAAGCACTTTGGTGGCATGCTAGCAATCGCGTGTATGTGCTTTTCTTTTTCACTCCACCACACAAAATCGGAACGTCACATTTTGCAGTACAAAAACTAAGCTATTGCTGTTCCATTTGGCAATATTTTGTAGCTCAGGATTATTCTGTCGCTTTGTGACATTTAAAAAAATTCAGCTGAAAATTCTGTGATCGGACCCGATTTCTCTAAATTTGAGTTTTTGTTTATTTGGGCGGATCATGGCAGCTAAGTCTGAAGAGGCGCCAAATGACACGAAACTCTAATAAGCTCTGAACTTGGACAAACGTCTTGTGTGTGATGAAATGTCCCACCCTGAAAAAATTCATACAGAAATGTAGAAATGTATACATGCAGTAACTTCTCATCACAATCTTCACTTTCCTCAAACTCTGTATACTTGCACCGTGTGCGGCTTTTTTCTTTTGTAAATGTTTCTTTTTCCTGCATGGTCGGCTGCCTGTCTTCTCGGGGTTCTACCATGAATCTTGTCTTTATGTGTGTGTGTGTGTGTGTGTGTGTGTGTGTGTGCGTGCGTGTGCGTTCGTTGCTTTCATTTCTGGGAGGCTTTGCTTGCTCTGCACACAGCTCTTTGTACTGTATGTGTGCACTTCTCTGCTCTGTTTGGATTGCTTTTCTGTGTGAGCGTGCGTTTCATTTTGTGTGTTTAGCTGTATTTATATGTGCTCTGTGTGTGTGTGTGTGTGTGTGTGTGTGTATGCGATAGTGCTTTGGTGTGTGTGTTTTGGCGCTTGCGTTTTTTTTCGTCTTCCTCCCTATTTCCCTTCTTCTCCCTCCATAACAGCAGTGCCATCAATCAGAGGCAAGGGTGGGTGTTGAGGGGGGGTTGGAGGAGAGGAGGATGAGAAGCTGGCGTCATGCCAGGGAAGACGAGCTGGCACGCAGCCCAGAGGAGAATGAGGGGAAAAGCGAGGCAGGGGAGGTGGAAAAAAAGATGAGACGACGAGAAAGAGGGCAGGGAGGGAGAGTAAGGAGCAAGGCCGAGTGTACTGAGGGGAAACGGAGAGCAAGAAAAAGAGAGCGAATAGAAGGATGAGAGGGAGAGAAAGGAAAGGAGCAGGAGAGGAAGAAGGAGCGGATGTCACTGAACTGCTGTGAGCCTTAAACACCAATCACTGTCTGATTAGAGTGTCACTGGCTACAAATATTGACCTTTAACTAGTCACACAGGGCGAATGTGTTCCAGTTTGCAAGCAGGGAGATTAGATAAGATTCAGTGTGTGTTTGCATAAAGACTATTCTCACAACGGTTTTGAGGATATTTACGCCCCAACCTCATACGAAGGGGAATGTTTTTTTCATGTTTTTGTTTTTTTTAGTACTGAGGACAACATCAAACAATACGCAAATGTCCACCAAATGCAACAACAGCACTGTCGTCCGCCATTGTCGTGATGCTGTGATGTACATTGAACGCTTGCTTGCTTGCAGGAGATAGGAAGTTAGAACCAAGAATTGCCACAAACATTTGCAAATACTAAATACACCCCCTAAAAATGTGTAGAATTGCTTCGATATAATATTTTAAAACAGGGGTGTCAGACACATTTTTTGTCGCGGGCTATATGGTTTCCCTCCGAGGGCTGTTAGGTTTGTGAAACCATATAAATGTTTCATCAGCTTATATGTACATAACAAATTAATGGATAACCAGTTTTGCAATTAGAAGTCAAGGATAGTTATTTATTCAGCTATTGTTCAAGTTAAGGTAAAAAGGGTTTTAGTAATGCTTTCAATATCTCAATATTTAATATTTTGTAGCACTGTGGTCAAATCCCGGCCCCGCCTGTGTGGAGTTTGCATCCCCGTGCCTGCGTGGGTTTTCTTCGGGTACTCCGGTTTCCTCCCACATCCCAAAAACATGCAGGGTAGGTTAATTGAAGACACTAAATTGCCCGTAGGTGTGAGTGTGAATGGTTGTTTGTTTATATGTGCCCTGTGATTGGCTGGCGACCAGTTCAGGGTGTATCCCGCCTCTCGCCTGAAGATAGCTGGGATAGGCTCCACCACGCCCTCGACCCTAGTGAGGATAAGCGGAATGGAAGATGAATGAATGAATGAATCTCAATATTTATTATATACGCCAATTCTAATTTTTGTTACAGATTTTAGCATGAATTGTGGAAGTTCACACACACGAGTTGCTTCTGCGGGCCACATAAAATGATGTGCCGGGCCGGATCTGGCCCCTGGGCCTTGAGTTTGACATCTGTGGTTTAAACCTCTAATTTAGTGAGCCTTGGGCAAGCGAGCGATATGCTTACAAAAACTGCAAAGTCTCGGCAGTCAAATCCTGTCTGAATGATACCTGAAACGGAAATAGAAAAAAGGGAGTGGATCATAACTTTTTGGACTCCTTCTATAGTCCAACAATACTCACACTAAGACGAAAGCTGTACTGTATGTGTACATACTGTAAAAAGGTAATCTTATTAATGAAGAGAAATTTAAATTATACACTGTACTCACCAACAACAAAGGTTTGAAGATTATGATGATGAATTAGCTGTACACAGTCATAGCAGTCTTAGTCAGTCTTCTATTGTCTTCCTTATTGCCACGTCCTTCTTTACTGTGAGCTAGTCTTGTTTGACGCAATAATGGCGGGATACTGTGGCCTAACCTTTTCCTTCTTTGAGCATATCCAAGAGGCTTACCTTTTGGACCTTCTTCAGGCGCTTAGGCAGTTTGCCAGAAGCCTTAGAAGGAGAAGAGCTTTAAAATACACTAGGCAGCAAATTGTTTTATTTATGTTCTACAGAAAAAAAAATCCCAAACCGACGAGGTTTGACTACTTATGCAAGTCAGTACAGGGGTTCTCAGTTAACGGACACAACCCAAATTTGTTCCTAAGTCGGAAAGTGCCACAGTCTAACACTAACCGAGGCAAAAGCAGTCGTCACAATCACATCATGTAAGTCATATTCACAGGATTGTTTTGCCTGAAAACCACTTCTCTGCCATACAGCAGTAACTGAGCGTGTCTTTTTGTGTCGCGTAGCATGACGACGAATTCATTTGCCACTGTGCAATCAGGTTAATTTGCGCGCCGTTTGCGACCGTGAAACGTTTTTATGTCAGGAACCTTAAACTTTGGATCCTCTTGTACTGAACATAATCGCAGCTCTGCAACAGCAATTGTTTTTCTTTTTCGGAAATGAAAGCTGCGGACAAGTGCAACAATAACAGTTTGAACAGTCAGAATTATTATCCTATAAAAAAAAAAAAAAGCAATGGCATTTGTTATTGCTTTGGCTCCATCGTAAGATCCTGGGAGAGGCTATTCTTTGATGCTGGAAGTTGCCTTTGCCCCACGCAAGTTTGTTTGGGGGGAGCGGGTGGGGTGGGGGGGTGTAGAGGCGCCGGGGGCTGCACTGATATTCTTGTTTGCCTGATGCCGTTTCAATCTGTTAACACGTGTGACGTACTGCCAAATGCATCTTGCTAGCCATCACCTTCACTAGCCAGAGGCGGAGCCTCACCGTATTTGTTTGCTGAGATGTGTATACGTGTATTTAGACTCCCTTTCCCTCATCTGACATGTTCAGTGTAGAACTCGGGACCTTTTTACTGTACCCAATTAATCAGAATACATGCAGGTCCTCTGTTTTGAAGGACAACCAATTTTAATGTTTACACAGAATTCATCCATCCATTTTCTTAGTGCTTTTGCTCATTCGGGTCTCTGGTCACAACCTGCACTGGTCGGTAGACGATTCACAGGGCACGTGTAGACAAACAAGGATTCGTTCTCACATTCATATGGAAAAAAAATCGCTTAACATGGGGAGGCCATGCCACCTCCACACAAGGAAGGTCAGAGCCGAGAGTCGAACCCCGAACCCCAGAACTGTAAGGCAGATGTGCTCAACCACTAGTCTAAAGTGCTGCCCTGTTAAAAACAAAAGTGCAATGTAAATTGCCTCTTCTTTTTATTTTGGAAAAATAATAATTACATATAATATAATAATAATAATTAAATATAATAATAATTATTATTATAATTAATTATATTAATTCTAATTAATTATATGTATTATTATAATAGCCAACAGACCGATTTGGAGGATTGCTTGAAAAACATATTGTGTAGCAGCATTTAAATGTATTGAAGAGATCATGTTGTGTAATGGGTTGTGTAATGGGTGGCCATCTACCACACATTTGCAGGCACTGCTATTTGAATGGCAATCATAGGTAAACAGGAACTCAGCGTGAAATGGAATGCTGGACAAACACCTAAGCAAAGATCTTTTGCGAAGCCCTCTTTTTATTGCAGTCTATTCACATACTTTGGTGAATTCAATTCCTCAGATTGATTTGACATTTTCTGGCATTTATTTGATAGCTTTTTCCCCCCTTCCAGGGCAAGTAAAAGGTGGCCGTCTAGAACAAGCCTCAACTACTGCAGGGTCAACAGTGTTAGCAGAAGCAGTCGATCACAAGGAAGGGAGCGGCCTGTGGCAGAAATAGAAGACATGTTAGCGATTTTTCAGCCAGTGAGTGGGACGACACACTCACCTTTCCTTCCCGTACACGTCGAGTGTGTCGACGGGCTGTCCTTGATGGCAGGCCCTAAGCCCGCAGGGCATCAAGTTGCTGGCACAGGACGCTAATCACGCTCAAACTCTGCAAGTTTTATTGGCAAGATGAATGCAAGCGATTTTAGTCGCTGTCCAACTGCAAGGCCCAAACACAAAGCTGAGTTTTCACAGGAAGTCCCTGCAGTGACACATTTCAACATGTCTTCTTTTCATCTAATTTGTTCTGCATTTCTTCTTCTGGCAATATGTGACCGGTTTGAGTTCATTTAAGCGGGATACACACATACGGATGGGGCACGCTGGACGACTGGTTAGAGCGTCTGCCTCACAGTTCTGAGGACCGGGGTTCAAGCCCCGGCCCCGCCAGTGTGGAGTTTGCATGTTCTCCCCGTGCCTGCGTGGGTTTTCTCCGGGCACTCCGGTTTCCTCCCACATCCCAAAAACATGCGTGCTAGGTTAATTGACGACTCTAAATTGCCCGTAGGTGTGAATGTGAGTGCGACTGGTTGTTTGTTTGTATGTGCCCTGCGATTGGCTGGCAACCAGTTCAGCGTGTACCCCGCCTCCTGCCCGATGATAGCTGGGATAGGCTCCAGCACGCCCGCGACCCTAGTGAGGAGAAGCGGCTCAGAAAATGGATGGATGGACACACATACGGATGTTTAACTTTTTTCAACTTCTCTTATCGTCATATCACAGCATGTGTCTTCTATTATTCCTAAAATACATTTTATCTAGAAAAAAACACGACATATAACATGAATAAAAGATAAATCAAATACAAATATCCAGTGGAAAAATACCATTCAAAATATCTGGTCGTACAACCATTTTTCTTCGAAATGTACACTGCTGTGTACATTGTAATGTAGTGTACCGTACAATGTTGTTTACGTTCCTGGTCCCCTAGCAGCCGTAAACCCGTAAATACCGTAAACAAGTATTTGAGGGTGATGTAAACATGCTACGGCAAAGTAGCAGCGTTTTCTGCATTTACATTAACCTTCATTCATTGTTCATACAATGTGAGTGTAGCCTCCGAGGTGTAGCGCGTCCAAATTCGTTCTCGACACACAAAAACTCACCTACTCATACTCTCTCGGAGCGCATGCCAACCGCACTGATTCTGTTTATCGAACTCGGCTCAAAAGTGGGCAGCATAACATAACAGTCACCTCTTAATTAAGCACGTCAACCCTGCGGCCCACTCCAGGCACAGCCATGTAACAGTTGGATTGAGCGTAAATTGATGAGTCATGCCTGGAGAATAGGACGTGGGGATGATGTACAGCACTAATGTCAAACTCAGGGCTCGGGGCCAGATCCGGCCCGCCACATCATTTTATTTGGCCCGCGAAAGCAAATGAAGTGTGTCAACTTCATGTTTCTTCCTAAAATACCAAAACAGCAGATTTTCTTCACTTTTGTCAATGGTGATATATCGAAAGCATTTCTTTGTTACCAGTCCCCCTTTTAAAATAATTTGAATAATTGAACAAACTATTTTTACAGGGTTCTGATTTCAAAACTAGTTATCCATCAATTTGTTGTGTATATGTAATGATAGTAGGTGATCATACATTTATATGGGTTCACAGTATATGTTCAATACCAGCTTTTTTTCAGACTGAGGCAAGTATCCGCTCTTGAGTACTCACTGATACTGATACCATTAGTACTTCTGGTACATTAGATTTCAATTAAGACAATGACAGCTAATTGTGAATAGAATAGTGAGGGAACACTGCTTAGGCAAACGTCCACCACTCCAAAAAACGGCACAACCTGCTTGTCAAACACAAACACAACACACAAACTACAAAAATACTGTTTAGAGTTCATTACTTTTAGATAAAATGTTTCAGCACGTTACGATGTCTTGTCATTTTTTGTATTAAACATCCAATACGGTGCTCTATTTTTTTTTTTTTCCCCCTTGCCACCAGCTCATTTTCCCCACATGACCATAAACTATACAGACGTCATTGTTTGCAGCCATTGTTTACTTTTTAAAAATATGCCCAAATGTATATCCTTCCTTCCCACCTGTCTTACTTTTCTTTCCACCTGTCCAAGATTTCCTACGATGCATTTTGACAGCCATCATAAAGCTGACAGGCATGTGTAAATTTTGCACTGTGGTTTCACTAGGTGGGTAGAGAGGAAGCAGGGAAAACACTGGAGATAGCAAAGTAAGCTCTGGGGAGTGTTTTCACTCTGGGTGTGATTCTGGTCCAACGGGTCAGGTGCTGGTGTGAAAACAGACTTCCTCATGTAAGACCGCTCTCTTTCTTTGATGTCATGGCAATCCGCCGCTATGCATTACCTTTCAAACACAGCATAATAGCACGATGACCAGTCTGGAAAAGTTGAGTATGCTTAAGGAAATTGACAAACAGACCCCAAAAGTGGTGCACATTTAGAACCGAACTAAAAGACCACCATGTGCCAGTGGCGTGCAAAAGGGGCGGCAGTGGGTGCGGTGGCCCTGGGTGTCCAAACGGGTATGACTGAGCATACAGTAGCTACGTTCTCTTTATACTTGACAGTTACAAATAAAATTATATTTAAATTAACTAACTACACTAACTTTCGTAAATGTTATGTCATATTGGAAGTATTGCCTCCCGTAGCTGTCACTTTTGTAAGCATGTTTTGCATATCCTTCCTCTACCAAGCCGCAGTACCAGAAACATTTTGGAAACTTTAACTTTTGTTGTACCTTGAAACTGGTAACCAGCTCATGTCTAGTCCAGGGTGATGTTCGCCTTTTGGCCTGAAGTCAGATGGAAGAAGTTCCAACTCCCTGTCAACCTGAAGCAGTATAGAAAATGGCTGGGTGGATGGAGATATTCATTCACTTTCCATTTTTGGGAAAGGAAAAAAATTGTTTTGTAATTAAAGCAACTTGGAAGCCAGCCAGCGTCTTGGAACAGATGTGTCCAACTTCGCAGGTTCCACTATATTTTACGATTACAATTAAGGTTCTTCATTAAATTGCATTAGCTTTGTCAACACTTTGACACGCACTTACTTCGTAACTTTCGTGGAGAAACAAAGCAAGGTTGGTTGTCTACTTTTTCCGGTCCAAGGTTGACAGCAAAAGGCAACAGTCAATCAAACTGTGTTGTGAAGGTTGTGCTTTTCTGTATTTCTAATAATCCTACAGACAATGTCACTGAACGACCTCCTGATGTTGTGATTCAAACACTAACTTGTTGAATAATATTTTGTATGTAAGAATGACTTGGCACAAAGCACTTAAAAGCCCTTTGTTTTTTTTAAAACTTGCATTGCCGCTGGCGTGAATACTTTACATTCTTAATGTTGACAAGTCGTTTCACATCCTCGTCGCCCTTTTTCACAACCACGCTTGTGCTTCAAACCGCGCCTTAAACCATTGGATGTACCTTTTGAAAATGAACTGAGACATTTCATTTTTGAACATGTGTGTGTTCGTGTGTGCGTGTTTCCCTTGCACACATTGCAGGTTGTATTATTATGCATTAATGAGACACTGGTTGTATAAACATATTCAGGATGTGGTGATCATTAAATCAGTGAACAAATAAGATAAGTGTGAGCGTGCTATCAGTGTGTGTGTGTGTGTGTGTGTGTGTTTGTCTGTCTGTCCGTCTGTATACAGTATGTGTGTGTGCGTGTGTGTTTTTCAGGCTATGCCCTTAAGCTAATTCTTGCTTTCTCCTTGCCTCGTTCATTTTCTTACAAGCTTATTTTTTTCATTTTCTTTTTTAAGAGAAGAATAACACAAAGGGAATTGTTTCTGTTAAATGAAAATCTGTTGATTTTTGTTTTCTCACTTACACTTTAAAAAAAAATCTCAACTACACTTCAAGCCCCTCACTCTGTCTCGCTCGCTCTCTCTCTCTGCAGTTGGCAGCTTATCTGCCCTCAGGTGTTTATCGACCCATCCCCCCTTTCTTTGTATCTGTTCCTGCCTCCATCCGCTCATCCCTCCATCCATCCAGCCTGTGCCAGCACTCCCTGGTGGCTGTGCTTTGGCAGGCCTGTGGACAGGCATCTCTGTGCGTGTTTGTGACACCTGGCTTGGTGCGCACTCGGTTTCAGCCGAGCTCACTTTTATTGTAGCGCAAAGCCCCGCTGGCTTATTGGCTGCTTTCACGCCACCACACTGCTCCTCCAATATTCACCCCCCACCCTGAAAAGAACAAAAAACTGTTTTTATCTGTTGCTCCATCCCAATTAGTGTTTGATAACCTGTTTTATATGGTACCATCCATCCATTGTCTTCCGCTTATCCGAGGTCGGGTTGCGGGGGCAGCAGCCTCAGCAAGGAAGCACAGACTTCTCTCTCCCGAGCCACTTCCTCTAGCTCTTCCGAGGGGATCTCAAGGCGTTCCCAGGCCAGCTGAAGGACGTAGTCTCTCCAGCGTCTCCTGGGTTGTCCCCGGGGTCTCCTCCCGGTGGGACGTGACCGGAACACCTCACCAGGGAAGCGTCCGGGAGGCATCCGAATCAGATGCCCCAGCCACCTCATCTGGCTCCTCTCGATGTGGAGGAGCGGCTCTACTCTGAGATCCTCCCGATGACCGAGCTTCTCACCCTATCTCTAAGGGAGAGGCCGGATACCCTGCGGAGGAAACTCATTTCGGCCACTTGTATCCGGGATCTTGTTCGACCCACAGGTCGTGACCATAGGTGAGGGTAGGAACGAAGATCATAGGTGAGGGTAGGAACGTAGATCGACCGGTAAATCGAGAGCTTCGCCTTTCGGCTTAGCTCCTTCTTTACCACAACGGACGCTGAACGATCCGACTGTCGATCTCCCGTTCCATTCTTCCCTCACTCGTGAACAAGACCCCAAGATACTTGAACTCCTCCACTTGGGGCAGGATCTCATCCCCGACCCGGAGAGGGCACTCCACCCTTTTCCGACTGAGGATCATGGTCTCAGAATCGGAGGTGCTGATTTTCATCCCAGCCGCCTCACACTCGGCTGCGAACCACTCCAGTGAGAGTTGGAGATCACGGCTTGATGAAGCTAACAGAACCACATAATCTTCAAAAAGCAGAGATGCAATTCTGAGGCCACCAAGTCCGATGACACGACCACAAAGTCGATCATCGAACGGCGACCTAGGGTGTCCTGGTGCCAAGTGCACGTGTGGACACCCTTATGCTTGAACATGGTGTTCGTTGTGGACAATCCGTGGTGAGCACAGAAGTCCAATAACAGAACACCACTCGGGTTCTGATCGTGGGGGGGGGGGGGGGCGTTCCTCCCAATCATGCCCTTCCAGGTCTCACTGTCATTACCCACATGAGCGTTGAAGTCACCCAACAGAACGATGACGTTTGTTGCATAGGCACAAACAACAGTCGGGACCCGTCCCCCCACCCCAAGGCGGAGGGAGGCTACCCTCTCGTCCACCGGGGGGAACCCCAACGTACAGGCGCCGAGCCGGGGGGCAAGAAGTATACCCACACCTGCTCGGCGCCTCTCACCGTGGGCAACTCCAGAGTGGACCGGGCAAGGGAAACCTAGATCCATATATTTTGTTCTTCATAGGGGTTTTTGGGGCCATGCTTTGTCTGGTCCCTCACCTAGGACCTGTTTGCCATGGGCCCAGACAACTTAGCTCCTAGGATCATTGGGACACACAAACCCCTCAACCACCATAAGGTGACGGGTCAAGGATGGTACCGTAGCACAAAATATGAAGAAAGTTTAGTGCTGTGTGCACAAAAAAAAAATAAAGAAATTGTCCCCACAGAGAAAACCACAAACAGACACACTTGACTGAGCAAAATCCCTTTTTTTTCTGTCATTACACTGAACAAAAATCTCATGTATGTGTTATTGGTGCACGAGAAATTAGGGCACATGCCTGGAGTGCAGAAAGAAATAAAAAGTGTTTTTGCTTTTTTTCAGAGCTTCACCTTTCGTGACCATGCTATATCGCAGATTTTCTGTTAAACATTTTAATTTGTTCATGTTGAAATATGTTTAGAATAGGTATATACAGTGGACCCTTGCTGTTCGCGTGGCTAGGGACCAGGCCAGGCCACGAATCGTGAGATTCCGCGTAAAATTCTTGAATAAGCGGGTATAATCTGCCAACAAGCGTTTTTGGGATTGAAAGAAAAAATTGGGTTACATATTTGTAATTTTTTTAGAAAAAATGTCCATGTAGGTGATTCTGCGGGTGCTGAACCACGAATATGCAAGGTATCCACTGTCTGCCACAATGTGTTTTCACGGAAAACAAAACGGGAGCCAGTACGAGGTGTGTCAGAGAAGTTCCAGTACTAGTTCGTGGGGGATAAAGATGGACCCCAACCGTAAAAAGTGAAAATCTGTGAATAATAGCCATTCAAAAAAAAAAAAAAAAAAAGCACAAATAAGCATTTCTGTGTGTAATGGGATAGGTTCCATTAAAAAAAAAAAAAAAGGCCACAAATAAGTCAATCTGCAAATGTTCACTGTATTTCAAACCCTTCAAGTTTTCCCTTTAAATGTGTGCCAGGCGATCAACTGGCACGTCTACTAAGAGACAGCGTTTGCTCCGTTCAGTGTGCAAGAAGAGGCGAGGGGGGAAAAAAAGCAGGAACAAAATAGATGGTGAAAAAAAAGTTTCATGCTATCTCTTCACAGTTCAATACTATATAGTTCTGTCTCAGTTCTCAGTCAGCACGTTTTCAGCAATTGTCTCCAAACATGTATTTAGAAATAAATCTATGATTTTAATTTACAGGGACTTTAAGTCAAGCTCGTAGAAGTACCTTAATGTATTTAATGCCTTTATAAATGACTTGCCTTGCCAAAGCTAAAGTCTTCACAGTTGCTTACATGACGTAGCTCCAGCCCCATTTCCGTGTCTTCAATCAGAGTTTGGCAACGAGCTGATTGAATTGTTTCCAGATTGCGAGAGCATTTGCCAAATAGGAGAACGCTCGCTCGTTCCCAGATGTTGTTGATTCAAACACACGCACCCTTTGTTAGCCTCTGTTCAGATCATTATCAAGAGAATACAGCATGGGCTGTACACACGCGTAATCATGTGAGTCTCTTGTGCCTTTTTTCGTTTCCAGCTTTAATGTAGTTGAAAGGGATAGAAAAGTTATCTTCTGAAAAACGGGCAGTTTAATTTTCACATTCTCATATGTTTCTCCACATATCGAGCATGGCATCCATCTTGACTTGATCAACTTCTTCCATAGTTTGACCATGTGACAATTTCACACTATTTTCCCTCAGGTTTTTTCCGTATTGTAGCTAAAAATCACAACTATAGAGGAACAACCATTAACACTCACATTTACACTCATTGGCCAATCTAGAGTCTTCGGTAACCCTAATTTAGGAATTTGGGAGAAAGCCAGAGTACCAGGAGAAAACCCATGCAAGAACGGGTAGAACATGCAAAACCGAGGCCGAGATCCAAACCCAGAACATCAGAACTGTGAGACAGACATGGTTACCACTATTTCACTACGCTACCCATTGTTATTATTCCGAGGTTGGACAAATCGGCTTTATTCTCAAACGCAGCATATTTTTGAAGACATTCATTCGGGTGAAAAGGTTACGTTACACTGAGTCAAACTACTCGGTGTTTTTCTGCAACTGCTACCAAATTTGAACCATGTGTACTAAACAGATGGGTAAAATTTTGATTTTCCATTACCCATCATATGTCACTTACTAGGCCATGCCCCTTAAAGGCACACACATAACCCTCCAGTTATTGTTGTTGTGACTCAGCTTTTCTGGGGTATTATAAAAATTATTTATCCATCCATCCATTCATTTTCTTTACCGCTTATCCTCACTAGGGTCGTGGGCTGCTGGAGCCAATTGCAGGGCACATAGAAACAATATAGCACCATATAGTACCATTATTCTTAATTTAACAAAAATCATTTCAAATGGGAACATTGATTTGAAATACTTATGAGTCAAGGTAAAACCCATTCAGGTTACAAAATATTACCTTTACTGATCCATAAATAAATGTGGATCACACACCAATAAATGTATGATGTAATGAGGTTGTGTCCTTGCAACAGTGCGATGGCAGCCACGATTAGACTGGCTGTGACTGACAGGCCGGCTCATCATACAGATGAGTGTGTTTGTGTGGCGACGTTGCGTTTCCAGCCACAGCTCACCGCACTTTATCGCTCCCCCCCACACCCCCCTTTTCCTCTCCTCCTCTTTACACCCCCCAGTGGTAGGAAGAAGGATGATCTCGGAAGTAATGAAGAGAGAGAACGATAATGGAGGAATTAAAAAGAAGAGCAGCAAAAGGTGGTGGTGGGGTGGGGGACAAAACAGAAAAAGATGAGTGAAAGCAGAAGCCGAGGGACGGGGGAGCAGTGAGGAAGAGGAGGGTGAATGGCGTAATAATGGCTTCGTGTGAGAGCTGTTGTTGGAAAAAAGGCGGGCTGAGTGAGGAAGGGAACAAAATGAGGCTGAGGGCACTCAGACAGATAGAATTAGACACACAGCAGAGGCTTTGTGTGCCTGTGTATGTATGTTTGTGTGCAGCTGGATGCTAACCAGGTTTGTGTATGCGCAGGACCACAATGTTAAAATGTTTTAAGGCCAACAGATTGCCTTTTCGGATGCTTTCTCAAATATAGTCTACTTAAATTATCACCAAATGAACTGACTGGCAAGTGGCGTATACTTTATTCAGAGCGTCTGCATTATCTATTTCTGCATCCATCCATTTTCTGAGCCACTTCTCCTCACGAGGGTCGCAGGCGTGCTGGAGCCTATCCCAGCTGTCATCGGGCAGGAGGCGGGGTACACCCTGAACTGGTTGCCAGCCAATCGCAGGGCACATAGAAACAAACAACCATTCGCACTCACAGTCACACCTACGGGTTAACTCAATTAACTTACCATGCATATTTTTGGGATGTGGGAGGAAACCGGAGTTCCCGGAGAAAACCCACGCAGGCACGGGGAGAACATGCAAACTCCACACAGCAGGGGCCGGGGATTGAACCCGGGTCCTCAGAACTGTGAGGCAGACGCTCTAACCAGTCGTTCACCGTGCCCTCTATTTCTGCAGTGGAAATAAAAAGTCTACACATCCTAGTTCAAATGCCAGATATTTGTGATCTAAAAAATGGAGACAAAGATATAGCATTTCCAAACTTTTTTGACGATTGATGAGACCTGAAGCACCCTCTTTATAAGTGGCGATGTAGCTGTGTTCAAAATTACCCAATCACATTTAACAATGGAAATGGGACTCTGAACACACGTGCCACCATTTAAGGTGCCTCTGATGAACCCCAAATAATACATTTCAGCTGTTCTAATAGGCTTTTCCAGACATTTGTTTTTGCTTTCTAGCAGAAGCCTGAAGGTTTTATGCTAACACTGATTTTGAACTGTTCATTATTCCCTCCACCTTGACTAAGGCCTCAGTTCCAGTGGAAGAAAAACAACCGTTTTTCAAAGCATGACGCTGCCGCCACTGTGTTTCACTGGAGATATGGCGTCCTTTTGGTGAGCAGCGGTCTTGTTTGCGGCAAACGTACATTTTGGAATTATGGCCAGAAAGTTGGTTTGGTTTCATTGAACCATAACATATTTCCCCACATGTGCTTGGGACATTTTATGTGTAGGTTGTGTAGACTTTTTATATCTACTGTGTATCATATTAAAGCTATAAAAATGTATTGTCTTATTTTTTTTAAAATAAATATTGTAAGTGGCGGCACGGTGGACGACTGGTTGGAGCGTCAGCCTCACAGTTCTGAGGACGGGGGTTCAATCCCCGGCCCCGCCTGTGTGGAGTTTGCATGTTCTCCCCGTGCCTGCGTGGGTTTTCTCCGGGCACTCCGGTTTCCTCCCGAATCCCAAAAACATGCATGGTAGGTTCATTGGAGACTCTAAATTGCCCGTAGGCATGACTGTGAGTGCGAATGGTTGTTTGTTTGTATGTGCCCTGCGATTGGCTGGCAACCAGTTCAGGGTGCACTCCGCCTCCTGCCCGATGACAGCTGGGATAGGCTCCAGCACGCCCGAGACCCTAGTGAGGAGAAGCGGCTCAGATAATGGACGGATGGATATTGTAAGCACTATTAGTATACTTTGTATTTGTTTAACAAATAAAAACATTTAATTTTCTACCAAAACACTTGTACAGCACAACACACAACAAGATAACAAATTAAATGTTAAACGTATGTCAAATTGTTTACATTGCTAATGTTAGATATAAATGATTATATAAATATTATAATATACATTTCTTTTATTATTTACAATAAATCAACTTAACAATTATTTAATTAGATGAATTTAATATATATATATATATTTAAAAATGAATAAATACAATTTAATCAACCACTCTTGATGATACGAATGTAAATTTCCGGTGGGCCCGATTAAAGAATAGAGCCGTATGTGACCCGTAGCCATTCTTTGGCCATTCCTGCATTAGATTGTGCAGGTGTACCAAATCAATTGTCCAGTGGATAAGGGGCTTTGAGAAAGACGCGTATGATTAATGAAGGTGATGCTGAAAGCCGCTCCCAAGCACGTTCGTCCTCCGACACAACCTCATTAGAAGCTTGCTTCTTTGATGCGGCGAAGGCTTAATGTGTTGTAAATGCGGATCATATGCTCTGTGTTCATTGTGCACTTTGCCATATGTGATGTGATCGAGTAGCTCTCTCTCTCTCTCTCTCTCTCTCTCTCTCTCTCTCTCGATTTCCTCCTTTCACAGGCGGAGATTGTCAAACGTCTCAGTGCCATCTGCGCTCAGATCATCCCTTTTCTCTCGCAAGAGGTGAGTGCGGCCCTTGTCAGACACATATGCACATCTTACCTGGATTCATTAGATCTCAGATAGATAAATATAGAGCAAAAAAGTGCCGAAAATTGTGTTTGGTCGATTATTTCTTTGTTGTAACATTTGTTTCCTGGCATTCTTACAACAAATGGCAACGTCAAGCAGTTTATTCCATTGCTGACATTTATCTACTGTCAAAACCTCGAGCCGCCTTGTGATCACCAACAATGACTGTGGACACTTACTTGGAATAAGGCATAAACATACAATGATGCCTTCAGATGTGAGTTTACTTTGTTTTGTGACCACGTTCATATCTCAGAACACTTGTCGCAAATCAACTTTCCCCATTGAAATTAAGATAAATGCAATGAATTCATTCCAGCCCCCCAAAATCAAAATTTTTTTAATAGGAAAAAATGCGCTCAGTATTATTGAGGAAAAATAGAACCCTATAATATTTTACTTAATAATAACATATTTCTAAAATGTTTCAATAAAATAAAAAAAAAGTTAAGAAGTTTTTGTCACACTGTATCAATTGAATGGCCATTGTGCTGCTCCTTCTGGTGTGCCTGCCAGACAGACCGACGAATATACTGTTTATCAAGCTATTATAACTCCTCGCAGCCCATCAGTACGGCACTATTATTAGTCATTATTTGCAGAGGGTACGGAATATATCGCTGGTGTCGGGGCAAAAGCACCTATGTCCAGATTAGGTAACTGTAATATTTGTTTTTACAAATTGATACTATTTGTCAATCCCCATGTGGGTATGTTATTTTCACAAATTACTGACCAATATAAAGTGCAAATTGATGTCAACCCGCTGTTGTGAAGATTTCTGCCGCCATCTAGCGGTGGGGTTCTGAAGCGCACCAGTATCTCCAATTTTAGCTTGTAACTCAAGAGAGAAAAAAGCCAAGCAACAGCTCATACCTCGAAAAACTAGTAAATCAAACCATTTGTACCTCAAGGCACCACTATAAAAACCTTTTAATAATGATGCACATGCTGTGTCAGAACTTTCTAAAGAAAAATACATTATTAGGCACCATGAAGTTGAACTCAATGTGGTGGCAAGTGAATGGAAATACAACACATGTTGTTAATTGCTTAAATCCAGCTGCATTTTAAAGTGTCCATTTGATTAGATTTTTTTATATAAAAAAAAATATATATATACTTTTTGTCCTTCTGGCATTTTTGTCGCAGAGTATGTCGTCAAGGGACCTTCAAATAAGGTCTGTAGCAAACAACAAGTGAGTTAAATGATTCGCCTTCTCTAACTTCGGCTGAGAGAAGTTTGGAGAAAGGTCAAGTGTATAGCCGACCAATCTTTAGTCCTTGCTTATTATGCACTTCTACTTTTGCCCACTTGTTCAACTCCTTTTTTCCTTGGCCTGCTTCAAGTGCATACAGTTTGGTTTGCAGAACATTGTGTGGGGCTTTGTGAAGATTTGTGCCTGAGAACAGCACTAGCCGGTAGCGCAGTATCACCTGCTCAACTCCCGCATTTGCACTCTTTGTAGCTTGAAAAGCTATTTCCACTTCAGCTGTGGCTTCTTCAGATGCTTCTGTGCAATTAGAGCAGGTCTGCAACCTTTAACAACGCCAGAGTGACTTCTGCGGTGTACCCTCACTCTCGCTTCCCAGTGCAACATTAACTTTGGATGCTCTTGGCAATCCAAGATAAGAAAACATTGCAAAAACTCCTTTCCTTCTCTTCACAGAGAACGCAAAACATTGCTCCCGCTGAGATTCACGGTGTTTGGAAAACTCTTGTTGTATTTTTGGCCCTGAAAACGATGGGATCGTATTCAGACCGCAAGTTCAGAACACAGTCCACCCACTAAGCGATCTCTGGAGGCTAGTGCCGTCCAGAACTACAGGTGGCTGGCAACGTCCTCAAAGCCGCACTGTAAACAGAGACGGATTCCACTTCTTTCTGGTTCTACTTCCTAAAACAAAAACGTTACGTTAGGACAACTTATGCGGGGTGAAAATGTGAACTCTGTGCCCTCGTTAAGGCGATCTTTTTGCCGATTGTAATTATGTATACAGTTCTGGTCAGACTCATCACGGACATTAACGTCATTAAATTGGGACTTTCATACTATTCAAACATTTTTGGTTGCTTAGAAATGTCTTTATTCTTTTTAAAGAAAAGCACTTTTTTGGGGTTTTTAAAAAAAAATAAAGACACTTTAAATTAATCAGAAATACAAGTCAAGACGTTGTTAATGTGGTAAAAATTTCTCGGTAGGCAACCAAAGGCAATGGGGCCGCAACCGCCCAAGTGGAGTTCATCCATTTTGCAGAGCATAATTGGCAGTCGATTAACAAAGTGTTGTCATCCGCGTTTACCTTTAAGTATCGGTGTCGTACTATTGGAGCAGTTTTAGGAGTCCAAGTATTAGTACAGATGAGCAGTATCGGCATCAGTACTGAACAGTAGTCTATTATACAATGGTGTGTTTTCACGGAAAACATTACATTCTAACTGCAAACTTTTGAACAGTAGCATACATCTTTAAGCATTTTGTAAAAATATGTATTGGGCACACGTTAGAATTTAAACTGGATTTTTTTAATCCACACAAATACATTTGTACATTAAAGTCTTTAAATATGGGGAATGTCTTTTAACTTGACAAGACCAAGTCCTATTTACTTCTCATGACTGCAGCTGGTAGTTAAAAAGGATTTGTTTGACAACACTTTTTGGGTCACACAATACTCAGAGCAATGGGGAAAATCAAAAGAAACTCTGAGAGAGGATAGGATAGTTCTTGGGAAAGTCTTTGGGAGCCATTTCTAAACAACTCCAGATCCAATGGCATCAGTTCAAACCATTTGGAAGTGTGTGTCACCAAATCTATTGAGGGCCTGAGCACCAGGCGGTGGTGAAGGCGCTATTGGAATCGCTGTAATTATTGTATTATGCCTTTTGGCAGGCCTCAACATGCCTAAAAACTTTGTGGAAATGTATGCGTTTTAGCAGTCTTGCTTTGATTTCAAATAATCAGGCAAACGAGGACCTTTACGTCAGTTTCATAAATGCGTAGATTAACCACATGAGGGCAACAGGACCTCACTAGCGCAATGGGATTTAGTAGCAAATTAGCCTCTTTAAGGTCAAAAAGCGCTGGCATTTAGCAGTCTGCCTCAGGCATGTGTGACGCTGCAAACAATGTAAGGTGAAAATGTGTATGTAGGTGCGTGTGTGCGTGTATGTGTGTGTGTGTGTGTGTGTGTGTGTGCGCGCGCATGTGCGTGCCCAGAATACAAATCTGCAGACATGTTTTTTTGGTCCCAGTGTGAGCTTGCACTGATGAATGTGCATCCTGCTGACAGGGAGGTCACAGCTCTGTCAGTTTAATCAATATTGACACAGTGTGTGTGTGTGTGTGCGTGTGCATGTGTGCGACCGATTACATTGGGACATTGTATAAACACACCAGGATTTGAGTCTAGTGCAGCTTTGAGCATGTATGCCAGCACCTACATGGGTATACATTTATTGGGGTACTTAAGTGATAATTAAGATGCGGTGGTCATTTTCAATTGAGATCAATTATGGTTGGAATAAATTGGAATGGAATGTTATATTGCGATTCCAAGAGGAGCTTCGTAATGCCTGGCGCTGGGGCCTAAATAAATCACTAATATAACATGTTAAAACCTAAAACACGGCATATGATACCGTAAGGTCCGTCACACACCGAGCGACACGGCCGACTGCAACTAAACTGGACAATCACGAAAAAAAATACAGTCGCTGAAAACATGCGCATGCTGCACAGCAGGTGATTTTGAGGTGCCACATATACTACGTTATTATTTTTTATTGAACCACAAACAATGTGGCGTGATTGTCAAGAAAAAGCAGTTTGCCCTGGTCGCTTTAACTACCGTGTATTACGTAATACAAAAAAAGGAAACGGTTCGAGAAATAAAGGAAAGAGTGGACATCTGAGAGGCTCTCGGCTCCATTCATTGCCTGTACGCGTCCATTTTGATGACAGAGACGCCCCACGCTTTCGCTTTTTCAGCCACAGCTAAAGTACACGTGAAATTCGAAATACAGTTAAGTATTATTGTCAAAGGTATTGGTACGGCTTGGCGGTAGCTGGGTGAATATCGCTTCATATCTGGAAATGTTTGTTTTTGTTGTGAAAGCTTATACGATAGAGTACAACATGGCATTTTCGACTGGCTCTTACATCTGCGATGTTGCAACCCCGTTCATCTGCGATTCAAATTTCAAAACTCACCCAAACTAGCCGCCGACAGTCGGCTACTGATGACAATTTGTGACAGAAACCCGCACACTGTGCGACAGCTCAGTGGCACTCAGCCGTGTTAGTACAGTTCCCTTAACTTGTCAGAAGCTAGCTAGGTAGCATGATAAGCTAATGTAGCAGTCTATCTTGATCAAACATCATTAACACTGGACAAAAGTTATTGGACATTGGTATCCAAGTACCTATTCGCGCCTATCTGCAGATTTCCAGAAATATTCCCAAAAATTTATTTTAATGGACCCTTCTTCCCCACAAGGAGGCGTGTCGGACTTCCACTGGAATCTTCCATCATGCTGCTGTTGGCTTTCAAGCTAGCCAACTATCAGCTGGTGGACAACGCTAGCAACCCTGCCACTCCGGTCACACTTAACATTTTAATGACTCCCATGAGATATTTTTAAGCGTCCTTAGATCCCTTGAAATCCATCCATCCATTTTCTTTCCCGCTTATCCTCATTATCCCAGCTATCATCGGGCGGGAGGCGGGGTACACCCTGTACCAGTCGCCAGCCAATCACAGGGCACGTAGAAACAAACAACCATTTTCCCTCACATTCACACCTACAGGCAATTTAGAGTCTTCAATCACGGGCACAGGGAGAACATGCAAACTCCACACAGGCGGGGCCGGGGATTGAACTCCCGTCCCCAGAACTGTGAGGCAGATGTGTTAACCAGTCGCCCACACGTCGCAAATCGCGAGGTTAAAACTGTATTATATCATTATTATTATTATTCTCTTCCCACCATCCTTCTTTCAGAGGAAGAATCATAAAAAGCCGGAGGAAAAAGCAAAACACTCACGCTGAGTTAATATTTTGATGCTGGCTAAAATGAAGTCTGGCGTGAATGTACTTTTTACCGATGACTCAAAATGCAACAGAAAAATAACTTCATTCTTTAAATGTATGATAAGGTGCGGTTGTGTCATTGGTATGTTCAACAGTTCATTGTTGGTATTTTTCAAGGTCTAAATTTAATCAAAAATGTTATTATTTATTTTTTTTTTAAGACGAAGGTAACTCCTTACCATGCTTGCTTACCCCAAACCCGGAAGTGCTGCATGCACAGAATCCATTCCCTAATTGTGAAGTGTACCTGCATTCTGAAACATGCATTGAAATATACATCTCTCTATTTATGTGACATTTTGTGTATGTGGGTATAGCATCAGCAACAGGTGGTGCAAGCAGTGGAGCGGGCCAAACAGGTCACCATGGCTGAACTCAATGCCATCATCGGGGTGAGTCACCTCGCCGCACAAACACAACAACGACACCCCAGGATGTTGAGCTCGCGCTTGAGATTTTTCGTCAAAACATTTAGAAGCGTATGGTTTTTATCACTATACACATTGAAAACGTTGGCAAGCTTACACTTCATTTTCAAAACTCTTCTAATTCTACTACAGGTGTTCTTCTTCTTCAAGTGTGCATGTGGTGTTAGTCACCTGTACCATACTGACTTTGATCCTTTATCAGCATATAAACCTGATTCTGAATCATAGTTTGCAAAAATGTCACAAAAAGTCCATATTGAAGAAATATCACACGGGAGGCAGTGATGTTATAGGTACTGTTTTGTTTTTGTTTTTTAATCACAGGTATGATTCGGTCGTAGTGCTGACGTTCTACAAGAGCAATTTATTCATGAACAGTCATAAACGACAATAAATATTTGCTTGTTTATTCAATCACTGACACAAATATTAGCAAACAGTGGCGTCAGCCGCTGAGTTAGCATTAGCACGACATGCTAACTAGCCAAAGGGTCAGTGTCAACATTTTCCCCCAAAATTAGACAAATTAAGTTTTTTTTTACTGTTTCACTTACACGGAACAAGTTGGATTAGTCCACTACACGTCATTAAGTGGGCGCTCCACGACGAGCACAAGTTATACAAAGTAGTACGGAAATTCAAAATGAAGCTAATTACATGCGACGTCTCTCCACTCGATAGACGCATGAGCAAGTTGGCCAAGTGTCTAAAATCAAATTATTAGCTTTAACATGGAAACCAAAAATGAAAAAAAAAAACATTTTTTTTTTTTTTTTAGTAAATTCACCCAAAAATTAAATTCTGCTCAAAATGCTGTCAGCAGTTATTGTTGTGACTTTTGGCTTCTTGAATTAAAAAAAAAATAAAATAAAATACAAATAATTTAAAAAAAAATCAGCTTCAAAAGGATTTTGCCTTCCACAGAGCTTTGTTGCCAACCTTTAAGCCTCACACTGGCGTTCAGCAGTGCAAGACCGAGCCATCAAGCCATTCCCAGTCACATAGTGTATAGGTGTAATGTATGTACGTAGATTACAAAGGCACTGCTACACAGCACCTCCGTGGGCGAGGCCCTGATCACATTACTGTGTCGGCCTTAAGCACCTTGTTCCTTGCGGCGTAACAAACACACACTGCTCCTCCACTTAATTGTTTCCCCTTTCTATACTGCAAAAACAAAAATCTCAAATCAAGACAAAATATGCTTGTCTGTCATAATATTTCTACTTATTTGGCAGTTATTGTGTAAGAGCGTTGCCTGATTTTATATACTTTATACTTTACCGTTTATTTAATCCCTCAAATTTAGCACAGTTGTTAACAATACTTTCTCTGGTGTGTAAAATTTAGAAGACATTTTCATTTTACAGGGGCTTTAAGTAATAGATTCCTCATTTCTTTCCTTGTTTTTTGTGTGAGTTTTTGCAGCTATCGCTGTTGTTTTTTCTTATAGTCCTCCATCATTCTTTTCTTGTCATTCTCTCGCCTTCTCTTCCCTTAATCGACATCCCTCCGTCGCATTCCTCACCGCACAACTTCAATCACCTTGTCTCCCCACGCACCTCTCTGTTTTATTCTTCACACATGAATCGTTTTATCATCTCACATTGTGGAACCTCGCCCGACCTGATCGTCGTCATCTCCACATCTTTTTCCCCTTCCTTCGTGTTTGCTGATGATTCAATTTCCTCCTTTTCCTTCTTTATTTTTGATCCACCGTGTCGACCTCTTAATCCCCTAATCTCTCTACCATCCTATCAACTTCCCTCCTTATGATTTCCTCTCTCCCACTTCACTGTGACCGGCTTCTTTCCTTCCTTCCTAATCATCTCCCCTACCCTTTCCTCTGCCCACACCCCTTCTCTTGCCCCTGTGGCCACAGCAGCAGCAGCTCCAGCACCTGTCCCATCACGCCCCGGGTATCCCCCTCACGCCGCACCCGTCCGGCTTGTCTCTGGGCGCGGGCGGCTCCGGGCTCCTGGCGCTAACGGGGGCCTTAGGGGTGTCTGCTCACCTCGCCGCCAAGGACGAGCGAAACCACCTTGACCCAGAACATCTCAGAGGTATTGAAGCAGTGCAGCATGTATGTCATGATCTTTATTAGCTTGACTGTAAACATATACCATTCTTCATCAACGAGCAGGATTCTGTTTTCATGACTCGAGTTTGAATTTCATACAGTAGTTGTTACTGCCAATCAAAATGCCAGGTTACATCACATGATCTTTCACAGGAAAAAAAATCTGGGTACCAAGCAAGATCCAGCAAACATTGATGCAATAGTCTACCTCTGTCCACTCTCTGGCGCATATCTGGTGTTATCATGCGTTAGCTGCTTCAGTGGCACAATTTGTCAGCTCATCCACGGTTGCAGGAAGTAGGGGTATATAAACCTTGCTCTAGAAAGAAAGAAGTCACAAGCAGTTAGGTCGGGTGACGTTGCAGGCCGCTTGCCGAACACTTATCCACGTCTTATCCAGCACAGCCCATCAATCTGTTTGGGAGGTGCTCATTAAGAAATGCGAGACAGCGAGATGCCAGTGTGGCAGTGCGCCATCTTACTGAATAAGCAAGTCACCACCGTCAGCAGGTAGTTGTGAAAACATCCAATTGATTTGCAGTGTTGTAAGACTAAAAATCAAATAAAATATAATTGCTAGGGAATCTATGGACGCCATGTTTATCAATAAATTGGAATTAACATCATGCTGCTCCTTCTGGTTTGCACGCGTTTGCCACCTGGGGGCAGTATAACAGAGATATACAGATACACTTGGAGACGGTCACAGATCCTCAGTGAGACGCAATAGTGTTAGTTGTTTTTGGCAGAGGCTAAAGAATATATGCCTGTGAGTGTTGTTATATTTATGTCAAAATGTGTTGCGCCACCGTTTGTGTGCAAATATCCGTTGCTTAAGAGGTTATAACACCACGACACAGATGCTGTTTGTTAGCCCTTCTGTGGTGTTTTGCATTGTTTGTCCGCACTAAGCTAAAGAGACAGGCAAGGCTTTGTGGTTGTTTTAAATTCACAACGTGTGATTCTTTGAGCGTAAACTTCAACTGTCAACAATCAAAACTTAAAGAGACGGCTCTATCATTGAGCAGCTTGCCTTATGGACCTCATTTGAACTATTATAAATTGCTGGCACTGCACGGACAGAAGCTCGTAAGCATGAACTTTCTTTCACCTCCCCAGCAGAGCTTATCTGTTTCAGGCTCAGTGCCAAGAGGCTCATGAATAAATCCAGGGCTGGAAAGATGGGTTTTTTGTTTTGTTTTTGTTTTTTAAAAAAAGGGAAGAGAAAAAGAACTGTTTGTGTTCATTCAGTATTTGCACATCACGCATCTTGGTGTAATGTGGCGTAATAGCGTTTTTAACAAGAGGAGTGGTCATAACCTTGTCTGACTGGTGCTGCCATCATCAGCACTGATGTCAACCGTTTTTTTCCTCATCCCACTTATCTGACTTTTTCTCTCTTTTCATGCTTTCCCTGCCCAATCCCAGAGGGGGCACCCAGCAGGGTAAGTAGCTGTGTGTGTGTGTGTGTGTTTGTGTGTGTGTGTGTGAGAGAGACATTGATAAAGCAAGTGAAATACACAAGCGCAGCAAAGTATGTGTTGCAACAGCTGGTCATCGCTCCTCCACACCGGTGACTCCTGCTGAAAGTAAAATTTTCTCCAGTATGCACAGTCTGTAATGGTGTGCTCACCTGCCACGGCCCAGCTCCCTACATCACAGAATTTTTTTTATTTTATTTTTTTCCTGGAACGTCTCTACTTGTGTATTGTGGAAATCACCGCTGTATACAGGAAATCTGATCGTTTTTACAGTCTACTTACTGTACTGTAATGCCCGCTCATGTGGGAAAGGAGAGCTACAGTCGATGATGCACTTTTCATTATTGAACGCTGGGAGAACAGTTTAAAAAAAAAAAACTCACGCACGGTCTCGCCTGCCAGGCCCCTCACAGACAGCACAAAATGTACAGTATTACCATTATATAGTCACGGAACTTACAAGCCCCAATTTCAATGATGTTGGGACCATGTGTAAAATGTAAATAAAAAAGGAATACAATGATTTGCAAATGCTTTTCAACCTACATTCAATTGAATACACTACCTACAAAGTATGTATGTGTAAGATATTTAATGTTCAAACTAATGAACATTGTTTTTTTTCGTTTTGTTTTTGTTTGTCCTGATTTTGAAATTAATGCCTGCAACACGTTCGAAAAAAGCTTGGACAGGGGCATGTTTACCACTCAATCTCAATTTTGTTGCTGTCAAGAAAATCGGCCGTATGATGGCTCGTATCTCGAAAAACCCAAAAAAGTTGGGCCGCTCGTATCTCAAGGCACCATTGTATTCCCCTTCAGATTTTGGTTAAAATAATGCCGAGCCCGCAATTGTGTTTTTGACTTTTTGTCTTGTGTGAGAAATGCCTTTGCTCTGCTTTTTATGTCGAAACAAAAAAGCCTGTCGCTCCCTTGACATGGAGCTGCAGTCCAACTCTGAGCATAAGTTAATTGCTAAGTATACAGTGTCGACTTTAAAGCAGCCAAAGAAACATTTCTCTCGGGAAGCAGCGAGTGGAGAGATCAATTAACATTTGGCACCAGTGCAACTCTTTCCCTTGTACATGGAGGGCAGTTGAGCTCCATTGTGTTATTTATTCCTCCTCTCCTCCTTCCGGTCCTCCCTCTGAGCTCTTTCCTCTGCTGTGTTGCACCTCCCCACCGGGGGGACAGAGATAGAGGGGCCCCTCACTGAACCAACCCCGGCTGCCCAAACAACCCGACGCTTTGATCGGCTCTTCTGAGAGCGCTGTATTGTAAATATGCCTGCGCAGCCTAACAGCCTCATAATGAGAGCTGTATTTCACTCGAGGTCTGACGTGTGAAGGCCACATAACTAATTACCTTTTCTGGGCTTCTTTTCGAGCTGCCCTGTTTACATTTACCCCTCAGGTGGTGCATTTGTCAGTGCAGTAAATTCCTGTGTTTATCTGATAAAGAAGGCACATCTTCATCACTGATCTTTACTTTCTAAGCGTACAGGGATCATGGTTGTTAACTAGCAGACAAAACCGGCTCCTGGAGGTGTTTTTCCAGGGATTTAACGTAACAAGTTTTGCAAACTCATCTGAAAATCTCTGTACTGTATTTATGGGTCCTGAACTGTACATGACTTTCAACTAGTGCGTTGAATAGACACGAAACCGGGCACACATTACAGTGGTTCTCAAACCTAAACCCACCCAAAAAAAGAATACTCAGTTTTACAAACACCGCCATTATGACCAACATTAAAATGCAATAGTCTCGTAGGCCTAATTGTTATATAAAAAAAAAAAGACAGGGTTTATTTCTAAAAAGTATATTTATTATTATTGTAATCCACTGTAACATTTTGCACAGTTTTAACATTAACACTGCACTTAAATGTAGGAACATAAAAATAGTACTTATTTATTCAAATATGTTGCACACAAGTCACATTTGTAGAAGAAAAAGGAAAATATTTACAAGAAACATTTGTTTTTAAAACATAGGTTTTCAAGGGGGAAAAAAACTATATATTTTGTTTCCAAAAGTTGCATATTAAAAAAAAAAAAAAGGTAATTTTGTACCTTTTCAACTAAAATGTTTGGATTTAAGAAAATCATATTCATTTGAAAAATGAGAGGGCAAAAAAGTCATTTTAAAAACTGATTTTGGAAGAAAAGAGGATACATTTGTTGCAAAAAAAAATCGGATATTTTCAAGAAAAAAAGTATATTTTGTCAAGAAAAGAATGTTTTTTTTCCAAGAAAGGTTTTTCAAAATAGCTTGTCTCAATTAAAAAATATAAACAATATTGTCTTGATCTTATTTTGTGAGAAAAGTATAAAGAATGCCATTTTAGTTTGAAGGTGCCATTTGAGAAAAAAAAATCAGCACCCCTTGCCATCAGCTTCATTGATCAATGAGAAATTTGATGTTATTGTCTATTATGACGGGACACAAGCTGTGCGCAAATATGAACAGGTTTAAACCAATTTGGGCCAATTCCACGGTTCGCACTTGAACCAACTCCTCCAAGGTATTCCATTTAAATGAGCCCAGATATAAATCAGGGGTACTAAACAGATGGGCCATGATGAACCCCAACCCTTAACACCCACACTCACCCACCCACGACCTCCCTGACATGCGTGCCGGTGGTGAGAGCCCGTTGAACGCTGCTCTGCACCTTGAATTTCCTGTTGTTTTCTCCCTCTTCAGAGTAAGTCGGCGTCGTCGACGGACAGTCAACCCCCGGATGAGCGTCAGGGCCCATCGGGCGGTTACGCCCCTTCGCAGGGAGGAACGGAGGCCAAGAGGAGACGCTGCGATGAAAAAGAGCCCCTCGCGCCGCACTCATACGTACGTGCCCGTGTTCTATGCAGACTGAAGGAACAATACTGTTACATTGTTAGCATTTGTATTTCTAACATATAAAAATGGCGCAATGTATTGGTACTGAAATAATAACTTCATCTCAATTTGCTCAAAAATCTGCTTACTCGGTATGAAATCTGGGCCTAAGCTATTATTCTATTGTATGAATGGCAAGAGGTGGATGATACGCCACAGGTTAATTGTACCTTCTGCCCACTAGTGGAAGAGCAATTAATTTTTCGGCCTGTCACTATACGTTGCTGGCATACACAAATGAGCAAAGATACCATTTTTATTTATTTGCTAGTTCATTATTTATTATTTCACAACAAAAGAAGCCACAGAAGTACAGTAAACATATTCACGGTATAGCCCTTGCCCTTTTGGGGGAAAACTATCGTCTATTATTTGCTGAAAATCTCTTCAACAGTAGTCGCTGTTTTTGAGGAATGTTATTTTGTTTTTGAGTAAATTACTTTGGCGCCATCTGGTGGAATCTTGGTGTTGTTTGGTTTAATTCCTTGCTAGCGTTACATGTCAAAAGTGAAATTATTTAGTCGTAAGTTTCTGCTTTGTTCCACCGAATGCAGCTAATAGCAGCCCATGTGGTCTGCTATGCCATTATCATTTGCCTGTGTTCCCTAATATTTATTACTGTGTGTAAATGCCAAAACGAACGTTTAATGACCTGTTTGTGCAAAGAGCTAGTACGCATATTTGTTTGCCCATGTGTGATGTCACGTCAGTTTGTGCTAGTGTGTCATTTAGGATAGTATGCTAGCTAATAATGATGATCATGTAAAGTTGGTTTGCGTTGAATAATTTTGCTACAAAATACAGCCATTTATGTAACATGGCTACATGATTGTGTACATGCTTGATACATGGTGTTGACGCTTTATGATCCTCTCTGTTTTAAGTGCTGTGCCACCATCTTGTGGCATCTATATGCAATTACAAAACCCTTTTAGTGGGGGGATGTCAATTATTGGAGGATTTTTGCGAATTGCAAGCACGCGGCTGTGTGAGTGATACATTTCTCAGGACAGTGTAGTCCATGTGGAGGTAGTGCCAGTGGGGCCGGGGGCCAATTAGAGTTGTGTTTGGGTTGGATGAACTATGCGTTGTCAGCAGAGGCATGGCCAAGGCAGATAGCTGTAATGAATTTGATGGTTGTGTGTACACATGCGTGTGTGTGTGTGTGTGTGTGTGTGTGTGTGTGTGTGCGAGGGTGATTGATTGACAGCGTCCAGCTTCAAATCACAACGGCAGTCCAAGTGCATCATAGTTTGAGTCTTTATTTTTTGTCAAGACGCATTACAACTCTCATTTCGCTCCTGTTTGCTTGTACTTCTTACATCACTTCTCCTTTTTTCATTTTTCTTCCTCATTTCTCATGGTCTTACTTTTTTTTTTTTCATTCCCCCGTCCACTCTTATTTTTTTGTTTGTTCCAATTTGATGACTGCAGAAATTGCCTGTGCATTAATTAGGTGCTGATGTCACTTGTCACTGACGTCAATGAGGAATATCAGGCCCTGATGGTATCAAAGCTCAGTTGCCATGGTGACTAAGTGCCATCATTCTCACCCCAGAAAGTATGGACCAATACAGAGAGAGAGAGAGAGAGAGAGAGAGAGAGAGAGTGTGGAAGATGTCTAGTGGAAAGTAGACAAAAAATGCGGGACTGATGGAGAAAGAGCAGCTGTGTGTGTAGGTGTGCGTACAGGCAATCAATAGTGTGCTTGTGTGACAGCAGATGCTTGGTGCAGAGTGTCTCTGTTGACAAAGGCTGCATGGTGGACTGACAGTGGAGGGACGCAAAGTATGGCTGGCGATATTGACTTACTGATCAGTGTGTGTGCATGTGTGTGTGTGTACATTCGTAAGCTCGTTTCGGTCTTTGCGATTAAAGCTTTTTGTGAACACTCAAGTCTCTCTTGTGCCTGTGGGGAAAAGTAATGCAAAATATTGGTGTGTTTTTTTTTTTTTCTTTCTTACTTGCAGGAAAGTGATGGAGACAAAAGTGAGGACAATCTGGTCGTGGACGTATCCAATGAGGTCGGTTCCCTGTCTCAGTGTGTATCAACCTTTACTGAGCCAAGGCACACATTTTACATGAGAAAATGAATGAATTACGATAGAGTCAAAAGCTTAATGTATTTAGGTAGCTCAATTTAAAAAGTTTCACTTTTAAACTCATAAAGATGCACTACACACGCTCAGAGTGAAATATTTCATGTTTTTTTTTTTTTACTATCTATAAATGTATAGTTTTGATGATTATAGCAGACAGCAAACGAAAACCCAAAATTCACCATCTTTGGAAAATCCCAAGTCAACAAAAAGAAATACTGGAAAATTATTTTAATTAGGTAGGAATTTGCCCTCTGAAAATTATTTTCCCAAGTGTTTAATGAATCTGTATAATGTATGCGTACTGAAATAAATGGACGTTTCTACCATATTTTAATGTATTGATATGTACCTGTATACCTGTACATAACTGTACAGTATGTAGGTATCCCTCTACATGAAAATGCTTTTGCAACGCAACATTCCCCACAAAAGGCCCCTACAACAGTCCCTATAAACTCCTAACCAGAAGGCCGTTTAAGCCTGAAGAAAGTTATTTCTGGCAAAAATCATTAAATCAATGGTAAATCCAGAAAAGGGGAACCATATCACTCATCTCTATCATATGCACAGATAAAGTTGTAATAGAATATTGCTAGCGTCGGGCGCAATCTGCACATCTCCAAAAGCCTCAGTTTTTGGGAAACCCAAAAAATGGCATGTTTGTTGATTCTATTGTATTTAAAACATGGCACGATTATCTCTTATTTCCCATGAATCACAGCTTCACTTTATCCTCTGCAGATTCCTTCACGTGTATTTGGTGTTCATTTTGCCCGTATGAGGGCACAATTGACAGACCGGATGGACGCACGTAAACTTTACGACACTGTGTCACAGGCCACATGCATGAAAAAACGCATGTGTTACAATCTCCGCATGGGCAGCGGGAATACCAATTGGGTCAATCCTCTGTCATCAATCATCTGTGTGTGCCAATCATTCGCTATTATTTAATCAAGCCTATCATTGACCGCTTGTGTTTCCGTCCCACTCCCCTTTTCTTTTGACCTTCAGAAGTCTAAATGTGAACGTTTACGATCGGGCGTCACCGGTCACGTGATTTTCTTAGAGCTCAAGCCATGTATACTGTAAACATATTTTGTAATGGCATGACAAATAAGCCTGGTTAGGGCGTAATGGAATTCTAGAGCGCGGTCATATTAGTCATTTATCCTTATTGTTTTTTCCATACACCACTTGAATACATTTCTGAAAGTGCTAATTAATTCCATCATTAATTCATATGGCACAAATTGTAGGGATTGTTCCATGAAATTAAAAATGATAGATCTCCACATGGCTAGGGAGAGGGAAGTCCCTGCTAAAGCTACTGGCCCCGCGACCCGACCTTGGATAAGCGGTAGAAAATGGATGGACCTTCATCGTTGTTGCTTCCTTTAAACTCCTTCTCTCTTTATAACCCACATTATCCACCGATCCCCCTCTTCTCATTACAGTTTGCTTCATCCAACTAATCTTTAAAATGCATCCTGCAGTGAGCAAAATGTTGTTGTTTTTTTATCTAAAACTTGTATTTGACTCAATAAAACACAAGTGCTCCCTTGTTGGCAACCAGCACAGAAGCATAAAATGGTGTCTAATAACTGGGAGGGGGGTGGGGCTTCTCTGTGTGTACTATAGTTGCTGACCCGGTAAGAAGTGCCAAGTCAAGCACAAGGCGGTCTAGAGGAGGCAGTGGCATTTTCGGCTTAAAATGATGGACGCAGCCTGGAAGGGCTAACATCATCTTCAGCTATGCTCGAAGGGCGAGACGTGCTGATTCGCTATGCGTCATAATAGATGCTGAGTCGCCTGAAATTCTGTTGTGGTCGCTATAGCGCTAACATGTTTTATATGTGAGGTACATGGAAGCCAGTTATACAGCCTTATATAAATGATAACTCGAATGCCCAGGTTGCATTCATTGTTCCATTTTGTCTGTGTTGAATTAATATGTGTTGTAGCCCTGGCCACAAAATCAGGAAACAACAATCCAGTTATCCAACTGTTATAAGTCTTTGAATATGTTTTCAGAACTTATCTTTAAACATATTTAATATATTTAGACACAAAACACAGATAACTGCTTAGAGCCCCTTTAAAGGTTAAACTTTCCTTCATAAAAAATGCTGTTGCCAAAACACTTCTTTTTAGTTTAAGATGGCTTGCTTTAACCAGGATCCCTCACAGTATCGTGGCTGTGGTCTGCTTTGAGCTAGTCTTAGTGCCATAAAATGCTTGAATCCACGCTGACTGGCTGGGAACATCTGATTCTAGTAGCCAGCTGGTTAGCTTCTAGTTAGCTGTAGCTGGCTAGCTCTCGCCAATCATCTGCCACGATGTGTTGAATGAATCTTGCACAACACTATCCAGTTCATCTGCCGCGGTTGCAGTCTGCCATGAAGAGCCGTGCAGCTCCTCTGGCATTGCCATCGGATGCCTTGTTCTGTGGGGGAGATGACTCCGTGATCCATGTGAGTTGTACAGTAACTAACTGTACAACTGCGCATATGCACAAGCAATGGAAGTAAATGCGGCGTGGCAGGATAACGGCTCTTGTCAGCATCAAGTACTATGTTATTCTTTGATTCATTTTGATTCAAATGCAAAAATTTTGATTCAGGATTTGTTTTTTCAGGTGGGCTTGCGATTCAATTAGAATCACCACAGATTCGTTCGTAGCGCTACTGAAAACATACAATAATAAACAATAGAATGTAAAGAATTTAACAGTTTGTGCATCATACTAATTCAATGGGTATGGTGCTGCTCATTCTGGTGTGCACATCTTGGCTATCAAGGGGCAGTATAATACATACAGACATTAAACGTAGATTTTATGATAAAACACAGAAAAAGACCGTTTGTGTTCAAATATAAGTTGCTTAAATGTTTATAATTACCACAACGTTGATGCTCGTTTCGTTAGCATGGGCTTGTGTCAATAACTGTCTGCATTCTCTTCTAATTCAGGACCCCAACTCCCCTGTAGGCAGTCCACCTCATTCTCCCCGGGGGAACGGTTTGGACCGGGCTCCTGCCTTAAGGAAAGAGCTCCCGGGCTCCTCGGGTCCTGCAGAGACTCCGTCCACTCCGAACCCGTGTAGCCCCGCTCCAGGCAAAGCCAAGGATCCCTCACAGGCAAGATACTGCATTTTCCACGATAAATATACTCAATCGTCACAACATTAGCTACACCCACACAATCAAAATACATCCAATCCAAGAGCTCTATCAAATCATCACATTTTACAAGGATAATAATATAAGATTTCATTTAGAGGTGTAATTGGAATTTACCAGAGATGGCTTCTGCAGAGCTGCCAAATGTTACGGAACATCCATATTTTGTGACGGAAATCACTGAACTTTGACTCATTATGGCCGTAACACTGATTGTTTCGGAAACATTAGCGGCGCTTACATTGAACAGGTGCTTGGTGCACACTATTTTATTACGTCCCCCCCGTCTCCCAAGCCTCGAAGGGCGAAAGTTCTCTTTGCGTCCGGTGTCAACACATTTCAATTCAGTGATCATCGCCTCTATGGTCGCGAATAAGCTAGAATTTGAATTTTAGACCAAGATGATGTCAAAGCCATGCTAATTGATAGGCTATCGTGTCGTGCAGTTGCAAAACATCGAAATAAGTGATTTGGTGAAACAATACACTTGTCACGGACTGTAAGGTCTGTCTGGAACCGAGTTTTCGCAGAGAGTAACCAACTTTGAACAACAAAATAACAGGCCAATTATTACATGTTTAGAGATATGAATATGAAAATAACTTCCACACAGAACTCCCCCACTGCACATGTCACTTCAGAACGTGGGCAGGTTAAAAGTATTTTGTTGTTAATAAATATTTGTAATATAAAATAAGACAACCTTTATTAGTCCCACAATGGGGACATTTGCATTGTTTCAGCTTCAATTGTGGATATAGGAAATATAAATGTGTAATTTAAATAGCATGCAAGAGAAGACGTAATAAAAAATAGAAACCAAAACTATTGTCCATACATAAACTATCCAATTCAGTCTACCAGCAATGTTATTTATTTGTTTGCAAAAATGGAGTGCTGAGTTTTAATTTTGATGCTTGAGATCTGATTAATCTGCTTTAATAGACTCATGTTTTTTGTTTGTTTGTTTGTTTGTTTGTTTTTGTTACCAGGGTTGAAAATAGAATTGGCAAACGTGAATTCATCCATAGACAGAAATGTTTTTAATGATGCAACGTCAAAATCTCACATACTGGTACTTTGATTCAGGCTGCAACTGCGTCCTCCATTACAAGGTTGATGTAATAAAAACGTAAAATGAAGTCATAATTTATTAATGATTATGACTGTCAGACGGAAATATTCTTGACAAAATTTTGAAAATATGGAAATTCAGACAAATTTGGACAAATTGTTCTAGAAGTGAATTTTTATTGTTGGCAGCCCTGCTTCTGTATGTGTTCAAATAATAATGTCGTGGTGAAGCAGCATGTGGCTCATTACGCAAGATGATTTTGTATTCTGTTCCAAGTACCTGTAAACATTGACATGCTTGTGATCGTGACGTGTTTCATGTTTAGTATAAGTTTGGCAGAAGCGACCATGCTGTTCAGAAGACCTTTTACTGTATACTGCATTCTGTGCATGTACTCTATACAATTTCTCCATATGTCTGTTCCTCACTAATTTCAAAAGACTACCTGTCTCCACATACTGTAAGTGATATCCCCAAATTGCCCATGTGTTCCCATTCCTATTTATTATTCGTTTGACCCAGATGGATAAGTCGCAGTCGCCCTTGTCCAAGTCCAGCACCCCGTCGCCATCCCACCGTGAGGCCCTCACCCCGGGAGCACCAGGAGCTCCCGGTCCCAGCACATCCTGCCTTCGCCTGGTCAGCAAAGCGGCGTCTGCGGCTGACCCCCTAGGTGGGACCCCTTGCCTTTTGCCTTACAACTTTTTTTTTTTATTATTACAGGTGCATCTCAATAAATAAGAATATAAGAATAAGCTTAAGATTGTCTTTATTGAAGGTGAATATGTTGTAAAACTGAATTTATTTCAGTAGTTCAATTAAAAAAATGAAACGCGTATAATTTATAGTTTAACAACCCAAAGAGTGGAAAAATTTCAGTATTTATTTTTACAGTTTTGATGATTGTAGCTTCCAGCAAACAAAAAACCCAAATACACCATTACATACGAAGTTATCAAGCTTTATTTTGAATATTTAAATCAAGTAGGCATTGTCCTTCAGAAAAGTATTTTTCATATGTGTTTAATGAATCTGTATATGTGTATAACTGCTGAAATAAATGGCTAATGTTGTAAGGTGAGTTTGAAATAATGTGTGTTTGGGATACAATTTTGGGAGTGCTTGTGCGTCATGTCTCGATGTCCTCCCTTTTTTCCTCTCCTCTTGACTTTCCCAGCACTCCGCAGCCCCATGTCTGTGCCCTCCGGTTCATACCCGGCTCATTTTGGCGTGGTGTCCCACGCAGGACTCAACGGGGAGCTGGCCAGTCCCGGAGGCTTCGGCGGGCCTCTGACTCTCTCGCCCCAAATCAGCGCAGCGGCCAGCGCCTACTCCCGAAGCCCAATGGTGAGCCGCGTCAATCGTCCGTGTCCGATGTGATCCGCTCAAAAGTAGATATCGTGTGTAGTGCTCTTTTACTTGTGACTGATGAGATGATTTCCAATGGCTCACGTGCATGACACAACACTAATGGGTACAGTAACGTCTCCTATAAACACTTTCCACCCACTTTTATCAATCTAATTCCTATTTTTTTCTTTTATCCTGAAACCCACCAGGTGGCTTATGACTCTCGGTCTCACCTGAGGGCCCCGCTGTCATCCTCTCTGCCTGGCTCATCTGGCGGCAAGCCGTGAGTTTTTTTTTTTTTGCTCACACCTACGCAATCATCAAGAGTTGACTCAAAAATATCCATCCATCCATCCATTCTCTGAGCCGCTTCTCCTCACGAGGGTCGCGGGCGTGCTGGAGCCTATCCCAGCGATCATCGGGCAGGAGGCGGGGTACACCCTGAACTGGTTGCCAGCCAATCGCAGGGCACATACAAACAAACAACCATTCGCACTCACATTCACACCTACGGGCAATTTTAGAGTCGTCAATTAACCTACCATGCATGTTTTTTGGGATGTGGAAGGAAACCGGAGTGCCCGGAGAAAACCCACGCAGGCACAGGGAGAACATGCAAACTCCACACAGTTGGGGCCGGGGATTGAACCCCGGTCCTCAGAGCTGTGAGGCAGATGCTCTAACCAGTCGTTCACCGTACCTCACTCAAAAATATATCTTTCACAATACTCTAAATACTGTATGGCAACCAGCGTACCGCATGCCTTGAGATACGAGTGACGCGACAACCACAGACCTTTGCCTTCCGCTAGCTTAATGCTAATACAAAATGCAAACTGCCATAGACAGACTAACGAATAGTATTGCTAGTTGCTGTGTTTTATCCATTTAAGCAACGGCTATTTGAACACAAATGGTGACGCAAGAAGGACAATATACAGTAAGAATACTCAAAGGCGTATTTTATTGCTAATTACTAATATTTATTAATCTAATGAGTCACTTACAGTCGTTGTGAAAGTCTTCTTTGTTTGTGTCTTCGTGACTGTATTATACTTCCCCCTGGTGGCCAATGCGCACACAGCAGAAGGAGCAGTACAAAGTCTATTGAACTGACGTAAAACATGTTATATAAGATAACATGAACTGTTATGTGATTATGTTATAACTTATTACTGTATGTTTTTATATGGTACAATACTAGTGTCTTTTTAATTAAAAGACATAATACAATGATTTGTTGGTGATTTTAGGCGGACTGTAACAGATGAGTGGCATTTGCATAAATTTCAATGGAGAGCATGGTCACCCAACAAATTCTACTTGTAAGTCAAGGTACCACTGCATAATACATTACATGCATATGCGCTTCCTAATTACTTGCAAGGAATCAACTTGAAAGACAGCCAATGGTGTTTCCCAACAAACGTCTTTTTCGTTTTTTTTCAAATTTTTCGGTCGTGATTCACGTCACTTGCCCCAGACGAGCACCTGCTTCAGTATCGATCCTCCATTAGCGCTGTCACCTTGACTCCGCATTGTGAAACATTGTGCCATTATGCCGCCCGCTGCAACAACATGTCACTGATGTGTGTACGTGCTGGTGCAAAAACCCGCAGGCTCTTGAATTTAATATTTCTGGATTAATTAATCTTGCTGCAAATACTGACTCTATTACAGCGTTTCATAGTCCATCAACGCCTCCTGGCTGTTTGTCACATACAGGGCTTACTCGTTCCACGTGAGCGCAGACGGGCAGATGCAGCCGGTGCCCTTTCCCCCCGACGCCCTGCTGGGCCCGGGCATCCCTCGCCACGCCCGGCAGATCCACAGCCTGAGCCACGGCGAGGTGGTGTGCGCCGTCACCATCAGCACGTCCACGCGTCACGTCTACACGGGGGGCAAAGGCTGCGTCAAGGTCTGGGACATCAGCCAGCCGGGCAGCAAGAGTCCCATGGCCCAGCTCGACTGTCTGGTCAGTCCTTTTGAACGGCTTTACATCGACAGATCAGGTTAATAAAATAATGAGTTAGACATAGAAATATAAAATAATAATGGATAAAATATTTGCCTTCCTTTAAAACCCGTTTCGTGACCTCCCATGCCTATTTGACTTAAATAGCTGTCAATGGCAGTGAATGAGTTTTTAATGTGTACGTAAACAAACAAACAAATGAAAATGTTTCTGCAAAATGAATACACATAACCATGTTCTGAAAATAATTTTAAAAAGCTAATAAACATATAAATATATCTATAAGAATGATAAATACACATATTTCCTTCATTGTATTCAAAAAATATATTTTACATTTTACTTAATTATACAAATCATACACAACATAAAAAAGTGCATTTGTAAAATAATGTAAATATGAAATCAGTGTTATTTTCTTGTCTATAAAATGTGGAAAAGTACATATTCAGTATATTCATAAATTAACCCAAATAAATAATCTATAATAAATGACATGCTAAAAATATAAACATGTCAATATCATATCGTAGAAATTTATAAATAAAGTAAAAAGAAATTTTAGACCTTTAAATTTTAATTTTTCATTGAAATTAATTAAATACAGTTACATTTTTACGTTTTATCTTATAATATCATTTCCACAACATGGACAAATATGTGCTCATAAAATAATATAAATATAAAATAAATAAAAACTTTTTTAGTAAATGAAATATTTTAGTTTGTAATTTCTATAGAACATGCGCAAAAGCATGTTTATCAATCAGAATCCAATTCAATAATATCTAATAAATGAAATGCTAAAAATATATATATGTCAATATAAAATATTAAAAGATAATTAAATTGTAATAATTTGAATTAATAGAACATTTTCCTTTTTACATTTTATTTCATAACGTAATTTCTATAACATGTACGACTGTGTTCAAATAATAATAATAATAATAGTAAAATAAATAAAGTAAATAATAAGTGTAATATAACACAAACAAAAAAGTGTGTACCGTAAATAATATAATCTTGTGCATGTAAAAATCAATAATATATATAGAATGTAATGGTCGAAGAATTTGATTACGGACATTCAAAAGTCAGTTTTCTTACCATAGTTTTGTCCTTCTCTGGTCCCAGCAGAACCGCGACAACTACATCCGCTCCTGTAAGATCCTACCCGACGGCCGCACGCTGATCGTGGGCGGCGAGGCCAGCACGCTGTCCATCTGGGACCTGGCCACGCCCACCCCTCGCATCAAAGCCGAGCTGACGTCGTCGGCGCCCGCCTGCTACGCTCTGGCCATCTCGCCCGACAACAAGGTGTGCTTCTCCTGCTGCAGCGACGGAAACATCGTCGTCTGGGACCTGCACAACCAGACGCTCGTCAGGTAACACCAGACGTGGATGTGGTTAACTAAAAAAAAAAAAAAAACTAAAGCAAGGTATGCAATCGTTACAATTGTTAACATGAGAGACCCCGCACCTGTCACTGAAAGACTTGGCTGTACTTACTGCTTTACAGTGTGTGATAGTACTGCGCGATATGGATAAAGGTTTATATCCCGAATGTACTTTTCCTCATAATTACATTAAATTATTGGCAATGTATACCTTTTCTCTATTTGAAAGACAATAAAACACAAATATCCAGTGGAAAAATACCATTCAAAATATCTGGTAGTAGAGCCAGTTTTCAAGGAATGTAGACTATTGTTGTGTACATTGCAATGTAGGGCTTAAGCAGAAAAGTGAAGAAAGAAAAGGGCCAACAGTGGAAGCTTCAAAAGGTTTTTTTTTTGTTTTTTTTCCCCCCCCTCCATATTGAACGTGTTTGTGTTGTTGCCTCAGACAATTCCAGGGCCACACGGACGGAGCGAGCTGCATCGACATCTCCAACGACGGCACCAAGCTGTGGACGGGCGGACTGGATAACACGGTGCGCTGCTGGGACCTGAGGGAGGGCCGGCAGCTGCAGCAGCACGACTTCACCTCACAGGTACGCGCGTATGCATTCATTACATGAATCAGTCTCTATCAGTTATTGATATTGCTCAGTTATCTATCTTTGGCCTAAATGTGTCCCACATTGCTTTGGTAGCTTTGCATTGATTAGCCTTGCCTGTCATATGGCAGTGGAAAATATTGCGGAATATTAATTAATATTAATGTGGAGAAAAAAAAAAAAAAAAAAAAGATAAACACCAAGAGTTGTCTTTTGGGGTTTTATTCCCGCAAGAAGAGGAGAAATGGAGGAGACACAAGGTCTTCATGATCTGACCCATGATCACAATTGTTGACGCTTACTTGGGCGAGAGAGTACGACAGTCACATGCTGCTTCATCAAGCATACAGACAACTACTGTACGTCATCATCTGATCACACAACAAGGAGCTGAATGGTGATCACAAAGCAAAAACTAGGCTTGGGTAATGTGCCACATGCTGCTTCACCAAGGTGAAAAACAAGTCCATCATTATCTGATCATACAACAGTGAGCCGACTTGTTGACGTGTTTTATATGGTTTTCCCTCAAATTGGGTAATTAAACGTGTTCATTCCTTTTTAGTTAGCTTTTTTTTGCTATTTGATACATTTTAATTTATCTAATTAAATAATTGGCTAATTGATTTACTGTACATAAGAAAATAAAAATGTATTAGGAAAATCAAAAATCGATATATTACAACATTTGGAAAATACAATTATTACTACAATAAACTATTTGTCATTTGAACTTGTTTTTTTTCCTGAGATTAAATATGGCCCTCGAGCACAAAGTAGTGGTGTTATAGTAGTAGTAGTAGCAGTAGTAGCATGCACACACACGCACCAGCCAAACACTGCTCACACTGTGCGTGAAAGGATAGCAGCCAAGGAAGCAAAGGGTGCAGATATGAAAACAAAAGGGTGAAATGGGAGAAGCTGTCGGGAAATGAGGGATGAGGGCAGGAAGAAGATAAGATTGATGAAAGGACGAGAAGTGAACGAAGCAGGAAGGAGAGAAGCGGGAGATTATGGAAAGATTAAAAGAAATAATAATAACAAATAAAACAAAGCGATAAGAACATTCAAGATGATGGATGCAAAAGTCAAAGGCCAACCTGCGTGTTTTGGTTGAACCCGTGAGCAGATCTTCTCCCTGGGTTACTGCCCGACGGGCGAGTGGCTGGCGGTGGGCATGGAGAGCAGCAACGTGGAAGTCCTGCACGTGTCCAAGCCCGACAAGTACCAGCTGCACCTTCACGAGAGCTGCGTGCTCTCGCTCAAGTTCGCCTACTGCGGTGAGAACGCACACGCGCGCTTCGGTTGCCTCACTTCCGCTTACAGTGCACAACAACACTGAAAAGAAGATTTGGGAATTTGCAATTTCATTGCAAAGAAAAAAAAACAACTGGAAACCTTCCTCCTCGTACGGAACCGTAACTTGAAACTCTAACGTCGGCTTGAAACAAGAATTTGGAACGCTGAAACCTTCATTTGGGAATTGAATTCCCATCCCTTGTGACAAAGCTTGAAACTTCAAGTCTTAACCCTAGTTTGAAAACCCGAATTTTCAAACCTGACCTCGGCTTGAAGGCCTAATTTGAAACTCTTACCCTCGTTTTAAATAAACCCTTGCCTAGGCTTAAAACCTCAATTTGAAACGCTAAACCTAGTTTCCAGCCTTAATTTGAAACCCTAACATTACTTTGAAGAAAATGTCTGAATTTAAAACCTTAACTTGGAACCCAAACTTGAAACCTTAACCCTAGTTTGAAAACTGAATTTGAAACCCTTATATTGGCTTGAAATCATAACCTTTGTTTTAAACCTTAGCCAAGGCTTGAAACCTTAACTTGAAAACCGTCTTTGAAACCCTAATTTGAATCCCTAACCCTAGTTGAAAACTCTTAATTTGAAACCCTAACCCATTTGAAACGCTACTTTGACAGATGAACCCGAGTTTGAAGCCGTAATTGGAAAACCCTACCCCTAGTTTGAAACCTATTTGAAACCTTAACCCTAGTTTGAAACCCTAATTTGGAACGCTAACCCATTGGAAACCCTACTTTGACACCGTAACCCTAATTTGAAACCCTACCCCAATTTTCAAACCCTACTTTGAAACACTATCCCGATTTTGAAACCCTAACAATAGTTTGAAACCATAATTTGAAACCCTAATCCTACTTTATAACCCTTAATTCGGAACCCCGATATTGGATTGAAATCCTCAGCCTTGTCTAAATCCCTAAACCAAGGCTTGAAACCGTAATTTGATACCTTAACCCTACTTTGAAACCCTGGTATTGTCTTGAAACCCCTTGTTTTAAACTGTTGCCTAGGCTTGATACCTTAACCCTTGTTTGAAACCCTAACCCTACTTTGAAAAACTTGGCGAGGCTTCAAACCTGAACTTGAAGCCCTAACTCTAGTTTGAAGCCTTAATTTGAACCCCTAACCTTGGCTTCAAATCCTAACTTTTTTTTTTTTTTTTTTTTTGCTTTTGTTTGTTTCAATTTCAGGCAAGTGGTTCGTGAGCACAGGCAAAGACAACCTGTTGAATGCGTGGAGGACGCCGTACGGAGCCAGTATTTTTCAGGTGACTTGTCTTTCTAATGTTCTTGCAGAAAGAGGAGCGCTTGCTTGTACACAGCAAACGCTCTTCTGACTAACATGGCAGTTGTCAACTTACTGAACGAGAACCACTTCATTCCTGTTCCTGGTTCCCGGCGGCTGCGGCAACCCCGTTTGCTCAAAACGGATTGTGCGTAAAATTGGTGAAAAAATTCTCAAGTGAAAATGTTGCTTGTCATCCTCCATGGTGGTCACTTGTAATTAATTCTAGGAATGAATTTTCTTATTTTTTAGGGCTTGTTGCAAGGACTCTCAACTGAGTCAAATGTGAAACTGTTCTTCACGTGTGTCTGTATTGTACTGCCCCCAAGTGGATAGGAAGGAGCAGCACAATGTCCATTGAACTGAAGCAAAAAGTTAAATTCTTCATATTCTACTTCATTATGTCATTACTGTATGTTTTTTTTTATATACAGTGCAATATTGTAGTGTGCTATTATTTTATTAGAAAACACATTTTAAAGGAGTGTCGTTTTTTTGGGAGGTTGGAACGGATTCATTCCAATGGGGATCGATCCTTTGATTAAGTTAGGAGCGTGACCGCGGAACAAATTCAATTTGTATTTCAAGGCACCATTGTACAGTATAGGAATTTACCAGTACGCGTTTATAACCTGGATGATTCGAAATTAGCTTACAGCTGAAGAAAACACCAAAATTCACGAACTGAAGAAATTAGAAAATGACATAAGCAACAGTCCAAAAGGATTTCAAAATGACTTCTGACTGTGTGTCTACTATGAGTTTTCTACTACTTTTCCTGACATGAATGAACTTTTCACTTTGTGACTGTCTGATGGCTTTGTGCTTTGTGTCTTGGATGTCCTTCAGACTTTTCCCTTCAGTTGTTGTTTTTTTTTTTCTCTTGCGTTCTTTTCAGCACGAACTATATTGATTTTGCACTGAAGACGCAGAGGTCGCGCTGCGCCGGAAGGTCGCGGCCTGCTGCCGCTAGCCGCCACGTTACGTAGCACAAGTGCTATTGACGTTTGCGGCTAACGAGCCTCCAGAGAGTGTGTGTGTGCGTGTGCGTGTGTGTGTGTCACCGCCTACGATGAGTCAGCATGTGTTTATCATGTGTTTGAATTGCAAATGCATCTTGTATAATTGAGTGATGAGTCACGTTTTTCTCTCTCTATCTCTGGTCCGGCCCGTCCGGGTGTCTCTCGTCCCTCGTCGCGGTCCAGTCCAAGGAGTCGTCGTCCGTGCTGAGCTGCGACGTTTCCCCGGACGACAAGTACATCGTGACCGGCTCGGGGGACAAGAAGGCCACCGTGTACGAGGTGGTCTACTGAGTGAGCGGACATTCCGGTTGCCTTGACAACCACTCGCATCCCATAATACTGTGGAAGCGCCCCCCACAACATCTACAGCAAGAACGGGCAGTGGCGCATACAAATAAGTCAGAGAAGTACACTACTCACGAAAAAATGCGATACTGAGCGAGATTTCAGGCTGAACCTAAAATGCACGTTAACCTTTTTAGGTGAACTTAATTTGACCCTCTCTAAACTTCAGAATGAATGTCGTTTCAGTACTTTTTGCCCAATTTGCTGTTTTCAAACAAGGAGCTGAACAGCAAAATTCACCAAAGTCCTGGTTAATCAGAATTGGTTTTTAAAAAGACCTCTTCATATTTTGACATCAAGAGACCAAGACGACATCTAACATTTGATCAACAGTACAACACCATAAGCAGGTAACAATCCGCAAAAGAGCTGCAGAGAGACTGGAAGAGTCACTGAAAGGCTGTGGAAAGTTTCACACATCAAACACCTGTTGTAAAGTTCAGCTCCTTCTTAGAGAAGAGCAAGTTGTTCAAAAAGTGCAGTGTGGTACCTTGAGCACCCTGAAACCGTCGTTTTAAGTGAATTTAAGTGAAGTAAAAAAAAAAATAATAATAATAATTCAGATAGTGTGATGCCCTCATATGTGGGTAAGGAGAGCCACATTCGCTGATCGATGCACTTTCAGACCTTTACCGAATGGGACAAACTGCCAAAACACTCACAAGGAGCTGCTGTAGGCCACAACTCACGCGCATACGCTCACACGCAGACTAACTTGCCAACCCGACCCACTAGGCCACACCCCTTAAAGGCACACACCCAACACACGAACACTGTAGGACGTACTTTGTTTACACTATAAAAACGGTGGAACGGATTAATGGCGTTTCAATTCATTTCGATGGGGAAAATTGATTTGAACAAACGGAGCCAACATTCAACAGTTAAGAGAAGCTCAAATTAAGTTCACTTATAAAGGTTATTGTGTATTTTCATCCTGAAATTTGACCAGAAAGCCCTACATGCCTCACTTTTTGTCAGGAGTGTATACACGAGTGTATGTGTGTGTGCGTGTCCGCGATACACACAGACACACGCACACGAGAGGAATATAAATGAAAAGGAGGAGGCTGTCTAATGAGCGCTGTTTCTTGATTAAGAGCTCAGCATATGAAGGGAAGTCCCAAAGCACCCCCCCACCCACACCCAAGCACACACACACACACACACACGTCACGAGCCGGGAAAAGCGCCCACATCACAAGGGGGCGTACATGACCCCCGCCCCCCTCCCACCCCCGCCCCATTCCAGGGAAAGAAACACAGCCAATTAAACAGCCTCCTTGCTTATTATACTATTATCTCTTACTTCCTTCTGACGACGTCTAATGAGGGCCACTCTGTTCTCATGACAGCCAACAGAGGGCCCACTCCTGTGCCCCCCCCCCCCCCCCCCTCCTCTCCTTCAAGTGTTACACAATGTGTCCTTTTTGCATTCATATCATTGATAATCAACAATTTTGTACTTGTTTCCAGGCATTTCTGTCCACTCTTCTTCATTTCTACCTGCCTGTGTTCTAATGTGTTCAAGATAGCCTGTAGCAAACGTGTCATATATAGACAGGACTTTTTTTTTTTTTTTTTTTTTCCCAAAACTGTAATTACAACTCACAATAATAACTGCAATTGGGACAAAATGGAAGAAATAAAATCAGCAAAACTATTTGTTCACCAAGGTAAATACAGTCTAATTTCTTCTTCCATAGGGAATAATGTAATGAGAAATAAACTGGCAACATATTGAAAATTTAAAGAGCCTGTAAACTGAATTGAGATTTGTTTCATTATACATCTGAAGAATATTGCTGAAAACGTACAAAGACTGCAAACCACAGTTCTGAATTGCGGCAATATAGCGTTTAACAGTTTTTCACTCCAAAAAGTGTGACAGCCAGTATGTGGACAGGGGCTTTGCGCTTGTCCAAGCCACTTTAGAGGGGCTTGTTGTCGAAGCATGGAAAAGCCCCAGGATGACCCAGTAGGAAATATTCCTGCCACCGGTGTAGTAATGTGTAGGCATAAAAAAGATGCTAATCTAGAAAGATATTGATACAAAATATTACCTTTTTGTACAACCTTCTACTAAATTCTCATGGGACGATGGTCGTAATCACTTGGGAACGCTGGCCTGTTGCACTGATGTTCATTTTTAGTTTTTGTTTTTTTTTGGGGTGTATTTTGTAGTTTGTAAGTACACAGCAAATGAGTTGGACATGTGGACGATGTTGCTTTTGCCTGCCTGCCTGCCTTTCTGCCTGTCAGCCACAATGCTAATTCTCTCATTATCCACACAAGGCTGTATGTATGTACAGTATATGTATGATGGCCATGCATTTGCTTTTTTTCTTGTTACATTTTACAAGCTGATGTACAGTTTGTTTTTCCCTCGTAAAGGCCGACGAGGCTTAGTCCCGATGCGTTGTCGTCCCTCCCATGTGCTGTATAAACAATGATGCTAATACTATAATGTGCGCAAAATAAACCCAACACGTGTTGACTTCGTTTGCTTTCTGGGTTTTCACTTGTTTTTAAATCTGCTCTCCCAACTCCACTGCAACTTCTACATGACCACCATGTTATGTTTACCACATAACAACAACAGCAAAAGTCTACTTTTTACTAGATATCCACCCTGCTACAATCAGTCACAATACGAGCAAAGACGCAAAATCAGCCAACTACACAAGCAATGAGTCGAGTCAAGTGAAGTCCCAAAGTTGCCTTTAGAGAACTTTATTTACATCCATATAGAAGCCAGCAAACAACAATGAATCTTGAACATGAAGCAGAAAGTGTTGCTCCGTTGTCACGTCTCTGGTAGAACTGCCGAGTCATGTTTTATTAAAAACAAAACAAAAGAAACACCAAAGAAATAAAAACAGCAACATTTGACGACACGCGTTGTTGTGCCTTCTGGAGACTGTACAATCAGGTTTGCTGCTGTAGCCCGACCCCAAAAAATTAGGCACGAGCATAACAGAGCCGGGCCAGGCTTGTCCGAAGCGGGCCGAGCTTCGAAGCCGCCTTCCCGTGTCTCCTTTTGTCCCGTCTCCTTGTGGTCCACAAATTTAAAAAAAAAAAAAAAAAAAAAAAAAAGCTAAAAAAATATGTTATGTTGCTAATGTCCACTACAGAGGTTTTATTTTGTTAAGAAATAAAAAGGAAACATCTTTGGAGGAACCCCACACTTTCTCAGCTATCCTTCTCGGAGCATTAAAAAACAGTTTGGAGTCTTTTCTGATCATTCTTTCACAAACAAACAAACAAAAAAGTAGTCGAGTGTCTGGTTTCCACCGTGTACAGTCATGTGTGCATTGATGACGCAGTTCAGTAGATGACTTCGTACACGGTGGCCTTCTTGTCCCCCGAGCCCGTCACGATGAACTGGTCGTCGGGGGAGATGTCACAGCTCAGCACCGACGACGACTCCTTCGACTGAACGAACACACACACACACACAGAGAGGAAGTCCGTTTGGAAAGTTCACAATAAAACAGTTGGAGTTTGTTTTGAGTCAAGGTTGCGTGAGGCTTACCTGGAATATGCTGGAGCCGTAAGGCGTCCGCCACGCGTTCAGCAGGTTGTCTTTGCCCGTGCTCACAAACCATTTACCTGCAGGGGGAGCGCACGAGCAGAACATTGGCGCAAGTGAGACAAAGAGTGCCAAAGATGAGGTGATGCAATGACAAAAGGTGTACTAGTTTAAGATAAAGACAGCCTCATAGCAGTTCATAATAATAATGAAAAAAAAAAAGAATCAGAAGTTACCGTTCCCGCTACAAAACAATAACTGTGTTAACATTTGACGACATCATCATTTTGTTATTTTTGGAGTCTATATTTTATGCTATAACGAAATAAAATCCCATTTAAGAAAGACTACCGTAGACAGCGAATTTCCACATCAACATGAGTTGAGCCTCTTAAGAGGCAACAACCTGACTATAATAAATACGACGAGCACGCATGGATCGAAGGAGCGCTTTTTGTAGTCGTCCTTTGGAAACTTCGCGCTTGAAATTTACGTCCCAGCAGTGCTGTCCTTTCCTTTGTTCGAAAGGAAGCACCTTTTCATCCCTCCTTGAGCCTTGATGTTTTTAAGGGAAGGAAGTAAGAGTTTTATTTTACTCTCTCGTTGCTGTATAATTTTTTGGGGGGAGGTTAGAGTTTCAAATCAGGTTTTCAAGCCAGGATTAAGGTTTCAAGACTTGTTTATTGTTTTAAACAAGGGTTAGGGTTTCAAATTAAGGTTTTAAGAAGGGATTTGAGTTTTAAATAAAGGGTTTTGGTTTCAAATTAGGGTTTGAAATTAAGAGTTCAAGCAATGGCAAAGTTTTCAAACAAGGGTTAAGACTTCAAGTTTCAATTTAGGGCCTCAAAAAAAGGGTTTTCATTTTGGTTTAGAGTTTCAAGCCTAGATCAGGGTTTCAAATGAAGATTTCAAAGTCGAGTTAGGGCTTCAAATTAGGGTTTCTAGTCTTTGTTGTTAGGGTTTCAAATTAGGAGTTCAAGCGAAGATTTCAACCATTTGCTTGGATTTCAAACAAGGGTTAGGATTTCAAATTAGGGCTTCAAGCCTGGGTTATAGTTTCAAGTCTTTTCCTTGCAATGTACAAGTTCGGATTTGATTTTCAGTGTTGTTGTACACGAGAAAGAAGAAAACCTCACCGCAGTAGGCGAACTTGAGCGAGAGCACGCAGCTCTCGTGAAGGTGCAGCTGGTACTTGTCGGGCTTGGACACGTGCAGGACTTCCACGTTGCTGCTCTCCATGCCCACCGCCAGCCACTCGCCCGTCGGGCAGTAACCCAGGGAGAAGATCTGCCCACGGGCGGCAGGGCAAACGTTGGCATTTTCATATGCGGACGGTCCCGTAAAGTCGGCCTAGCGGCGAGCCATCACTGACGCGCGTACCTGTGAGGTGAAGTCGTGCTGCTGCAGCTGCCGGCCCTCCCTCAGGTCCCAGCAGCGCACCGTGTTGTCCAGTCCGCCCGTCCACAGCTTGGTGCCGTCGTTGGAGATGTCGATGCAGCTCGCTCCGTCCGTGTGGCCCTGGAACTGTCTGAGGCAACAACAAACACATTCAATATGGAGGACAAAGAACCTCTAGAAGCTTCCAATATTGGTTTCTTTTCTTTCCGGTCTTCTGCTTTATGTTGTCAGGCAAATTGTATTTGAAAGCTGCCTGCCTATCACCTACCAAACAGGATTCCTGGCCACATTTAGTCTGCTGCGGTGCATCTGAAAGTTTGGTTATTTTTCAGCCTTGTTCCAATGTTGAATACATTTTTTTTGGCCTCAAAAATTCTACAACACAATGTACAGTGCATGCAACAAAAATAAGAAAAATTGCATTTGACATTTTTGCAAATCTATTATTTGATTTTTTTTTTTTTTATTATTATTGTGAAGTAATAACAACAGACAGAAAGAAAGAGAAACAAACAAGTTCCCATTGATGAATTTGGGGAATAATATTCGCGCGGGAGAGCCACCAGCAAATAGCGAAAATCTGCAGATAATTGATGCAGTAAGATTTTTTTTTTAACCCCCCCACAAAATCTTGAATAAGTGGCGATAAACCGCCACTAAGTTTCTTTTTGGGGGGTGTTGGTCCCCCCCCTCCCTCCCCCCAAAAGAAAAACAAAATCTGCAAATAGGTTCCGAACCGCGGGGGTCCACTGTAACAGTAATTATACTCTAGGTAATAATCGGTATGGGCATTCCAGGGGGGAGTTTGAGGGAAGCCCCCCGACCAAAAGGAGTTACTGAGCCTCCCTGCGTAACCTTTTCATGTTTCAATCTGTTGAAATCTATTAATAAAGTCACTAACAGTCATTTTAAGATGGAATTGGCGCGTGAGTGTCTCAGCGAGAGCTATGGCAGACATCAGCTTGTGGACACTGAAAAGTGCATCGGCGCCTGTGGCCGTACGTATACTGGAAAAACACCTGAAAAGGATTGCTGAAAATCTACAACATGTAGCGATTAACCGCAATTTTGAGTAGCGTTGGCCCAGATGCTTAGTTCAACCCGAGCACGGAGTGATCTTATTTATTAGTTAACCACGTCCTCCAGTCGTTCTCTTCTTAAACGACTTCCCCGTGTTCTCCGGAGGCACCCAGGTGTTACCTGACGAGCGTCTGGTTGTGCAGGTCCCAGACGACGATGTTTCCGTCACTGCAGCAGGAGAAGCACACCTTGTTGTCGGGCGAGATGGCCAGAGCGTAGCAGGCGGGCGCCGACGACGTCAGCTCGGCTTTGATGCGAGGGGTGGGCGTGGCCAGGTCCCAGATGGACAGCGTGCTGGCCTCGCCGCCCACGATCAGCGTGCGGCCGTCCGACAGCAGCTTGCACGAGCGGATGTAGTTGTCGCGGTTCTGGTTGGACGCGCCATGCAGAGATTGAGATTTTAAATGAAATAAATTACATTTTCAAAGGAACTAAATTATCTATGATTTTAGATTTACAGGGTTCAAATCCCGGCCCCGCCTGTGTGGAGTTGGCATGTTCTCCCCGTGCCTGCGTGGGTTTTCTCCGGGCACTCCGGTTTCCTCCCACATCCCCAAAACATGCGTGCCAGGTTAATTGACACCTCTAAAATTGCCCGTAGGTGTGAATGGTTGTTTGTTTATGTGTGCCCTGCGATTGGCTGGCAACCAGTTCTGCCCGCAGTTAGCTGGGATAGGCTCCAGCATACCCTCACCCTCGTGAGGAGAAGCGGTATAGATAATGGATGGATGGATTCTTTTATGAACATGCTTTTGGACATAATATAGACATATTTTAATACAGTATAACAGACAAAAATAAAGTACAAAAAATACATTTTATATTGACTAATGAATTTGTTTTGTATATATTTTAATGTATTAGGATTTCTTTAAAATAAATGACGTAAAAACAACATTATTAACATTATCATAAATCTAATGAATGTTTGTACATATCGTAAAATAATATGGAAAATATTTTAAGTATTACAAATGTAAGGAAGAAAATTATTTTCCTTAAATATTAATTTTTTCAACTGATCATATAGTTTATTTGTAAGAATTATTATTATTTTGAACATGGTTTGGTTCTCTAGAAGTTATACAGAAAAAAAGAGAATTTAAGATTCATATTACAAGTTTATTTCTATTTTAGCGTATTTATAGATATTCAATGTATTTGTTTATGTATTACAAATTACACATGAAATACAACATAATTACAAATGTAATCCAAAATGTTGATTATATGTATTATTGTGTATTTCTTGACATAATTATTCTTCTAAAGACGAATTGATGAACCTGATTTGTATGATGCGGTTATGCCGAGCGGTTGAAGAGGACTGACCAGACAGTCGAGCTGGGCCATGGGACTCTTGCTGCCCGGCTGGCTGATGTCCCAGACCTTGACGCAGCCTTTGCCCCCCGTGTAGACGTGGCGCGTGGACGTGCTGATGGTGACGGCGCACACCACCTCGCCGTGGCTCAGGCTGTGGATCTGCCGGGCGTGGCGAGGGATGCCCGGGCCCAGCAGGGCGTCGGGGGGAAAGGGCACCGGCTGCATCTGCCCGTCTGCGCTCACGTGGAACGAGTAAGCCCTGCGCGTGAGCGATTTTGTTTTTTAGCCCATATCGCCCAGCCCTACTTGTGCCGTTGACTTGAGTCATCGCACTTGAGATATTTGGAGGAGTACAGCGAAATGAAACTTACGGTTTTCCAGAGGCGGCTGACTGCAGGCTGGCGGGCAAGCCGGGCACTCTCATGTGTGGGTGTGGAGACTCATACCCCACCTGTGTATCAAAACACAACACAAAGTGACAGAACAGAAAAAGACTTTAACAAGTGGGGCTGCTGCTTCTGAATAATTCATGCTCGGTTTTTTTCTATTTATGTTGGTTAAACACCAAGTGGGTCATATCCGAGGTATTTTTCTTCCTATTCCATTCCAAGTAACTCTCAACAATTGTGTTTGTGGTCACGAGGCAACCAGTACCCAACAAGTAGCTCAGTTTCAAGAAGGTCGGTGACCCCTGCTAGCGGGGGAACACTGTACTGCATTCCGCGTCTGCTCGATCCAAACTCTCCTCTGCTGACTCCGCAAACGGTATTACAGGTGCTCACCACTGGGGAGCGTCCGTATCCCGCCGCCGCGGCCGCGGCGGCAGCGGCCGCCGCCGCTCCGTTCATCTGCGGGGAGACCAGGTGGAGGCCGGCGCTGTAGGCCGCCGCCCCGGGCAGGTCCCCGTTCACCCCGGGAGGGGGCAGACCGAAAGCCCCCGGAGGGTACGCTCCCTGCACGACCAGGGGGTTCCTCAGACCAAGAGCTGTGGAAAAGAGCTGCGGTTATCTCACATGATTAAATGATGATGCTCCGGCTTTACACCGAGTGAGGAACAATGCAGCACTAGAACACTAGTGCCCCCTGCTGGACGCTGTAACTCTCTGCAGGGACAGTTGACATCATCAGTTTGTATGTTGGTGCGGGCGCGTCAACGATAAAGCGCTGACGGGACATGACGGGAGGAAAAAGCCACGGACGCCATCGATGAATGTTCATTAAGAAGCGGTCAATCCACTCTCCTGATCTTGCCATTTATTCCATCTTGGCCCTCAGTCGCTTATTAAAAGGGTCCAGTTGGAGGTGATGCATTCACCTCATGCAACATCGATGTCGGCAAACAGGGCGGGGCCACAAGTAGGCCTTCACCTTTTAGATTGCTTTTCTTTTTTTTTTTTAAGAAACAGATTCCATGAATAAGGGAAAATCACTTGAGTCAAGAATAAAGAAGATACTTTCTAAAGCAATATTGGGCGAGTACAGAAGGGAGGGAGTAGTTTTAAGCAAAGGAAGGAAGGATGCAAAATGAAAATTGTGGCTGAGAGAAGGAAAGAAGAATAAAAAGCAGGACTGAGGTGGAAGGAAGAAAATAAGGAAAGAAGGCAGAAAAGACAGAAGGATAATAAAGCTGCGTCAATAAAAAGCAACGGAGGGAAGGAAGGAGGTCAGGAAAGAAAAGATGCGGGGGGGAAAAAAAACATGTAAATTGTTAGCATACTTGCCGCAGCATAATTGCCTAAATTATTTGTGAACATTTCCAGAAAACAAGAAAGGTCCAGCTGCCCCCTCGATTCGACCGTTGCAGATTACCCTGACCTGGATGACTGACAATCAACACAGCCAAAAAAAAAAATTATAATAATAATAATTTCCTAGCACTCACGTTGCTATTTTTTTTTTTTTTTTTTTTTTTATTTTAAAGAGAGATTTTGACAGTACTTTAAAAAAAAAAAAAATGTTATGCCATTAAGCTAACAAAATCTGTGTGTCTGAGGGGAAGGGAAGGAAGAAGGGGAGGAAGGCATAAAAGAAAAGGTAGGTAGGTTTTGGTGATGAAAGGATGGAAGATGAAAAAAAATAGTCTGAGGGAAGGAAGGAGTTAAGGAAGGAAAGATGAAAAGAAGTGGACACCTACTTTGAGCAACCACGTATGTTCAATAAATATAGATCACCAGCACTGATCTCTATTGACATCCAATACAAAGAGTTGCAGCCCAAAGATGAGATGATAAAGCTGCAAACAGCGATTCACGGGCCTTTGCACCCCCTTTTTTTTTTTCCCCCCTCCCCCATGGTGGGTCTTCAAAACGATCCTCAAACTTTGATGTCATGCTCCACCAACATGAGATACCACAGGCAAAGAAGCTTGGCAGCTGGGGACAAGCAAAAGTTAGGAGGTGCGCTGCAGGGAGGACTCGATGAGAACAGACCAAGTTTAAAAGAAATCTGGGCATCAGGAGGGGAGGTATTACATGTACAGGGGGTCCTCGGATTACGACCCATTATGGTTCCTATGGTGACAATGTAACCCTAATTTGTACCCCTTTGAGCCTCTTCAGGGCAGGAGCTTCATAACACACCAAAGCTTCGTCTCGTATTTTTTTGTCATCCCCCTGACCAGTGTATTCAATTCAATTTTGGTCAAATCTCCAGAACGAAGGAAGGATCTCTGAGCAGGGTGGGGAGGAAGGCTCGTGGGAGTCTTACCCAGCGGGTCGACACCAGGTTTGCCAGGGATGGGTCTGAATTGTGGCGGTCCACTGGGTCCAGGGGTATTAGACTCTTGGGACATTGGGGTGCCGGGCTTCATACCTGGAGTACTGGATTTCTCTCTCTGCAGAGGAAGAAAATAAAGCAATAGATTAAGCTTTGAGCCCCGCTATTGGCTGGCGACTGCTCCAAGGTGTAACCTGTCTTTAACCAAAATAAGTGAACCTTCAATTTTTGTAGAAAATCAACAACAACCTATTTGCTGAAAAGCACATGGCTTGCTATTAGATTTTTGGAGAAATATGTAGACTGCCAAGACAAAAGTTGAACTTAGATTAAAAATATTTTTAAAAAACAACAACATGCCAACAGTCAAATATGGTGGTGGAAGTCTGATGGTCTGGGGATGCTCTTCCACATCAGGAACTGGACAACTTTGTTTGGAGTACCCAAGTCAAATTCTGGCCTTAAATCCAACTGAGATGTTGTGTTGAGACCTTAAACGGGCAGTTTACATTTGATTTCAGTTGTGCCTCCTAGAGTAGCACAACCAGTTATTAGGTTCAAGAGCAATTTTTCAAAAAGGGTTTGATACTGTTGGTTTGGGATTTTTTTTCCCCCCTTTGATAAATAAAATACACATTTAGAAACTGCATTTCATATTTACCTGGTTTGTCTGACATTCAAATTGGCTCATCTTTTTCATGAAATTTAGTATCTGTGTGTCACTAACACCCGCGAATAGCCAGGGTTTATAGGAGAGAGATAATCCATCCAATTCTAACGGTACCTGCGTAGACTCCTTGCCACGCGACGGTGACGTGGCGCTGCTGGAGGACGCCAGCGAGGTGGGGCTGGCCTGTGGAGGGCCTTCCTTGCGAGAGGGCGGCATCTTGTCCAGGCCGTTTTCCCTGGATGAGTAGGACTGCACGCTACGGGGCGACGACGGGTCCTGGTTTGTCAGACAGCAGAGACGTTAAACACAATAGTGGAGAGACTACAGTGCCGCATTGTAAAAAGAAATATGGCACATCTTAGGCTTGATTAGAAGTACCAGTAGTGCACAGACATTAATGCAAATTTTCACCTCACTATAAACAGGTAGTTGTCCTACTAGTATGTCAAAGTTGTCCTAACAAAGAACAAAGAGCGTACTAGTACATTGATCTTAAGACGGATAACAAGGATACAGAATAAATGCTCAAAGGCTTTCAATGGTTAATGTAGCTTTACTTTTTTGACGCCATTCTCTTGTCCATTTATTGGAACCAAAATATTAGACACCACTTTCAGTATGATGCAATTCAGATTCACAAATGCACAGGGGCAAAATAATGTACAGATTGTTAAATTAATATTTTTCTGACAGTGTCATTTAAACGTGGTAATATCTGTTGTGAGATTCTGCAGGTGCACCTAATGTTCTGTCCAGAGTCCTGCTTGAGACCTTCACGTAATCAAAACTGCAAACCAGCGATAACCGTGATGTCAAATGTACAAACCTCGTCAACCACCAAGTTATCATCGCTTTTATCTGCATCGCTGCCCTGAGAGAGGAAAGAAAATACATGAAGAAATGAGCTGGAATTAGTTCAATTATAATAATTCTCTTCTTTTATACAAAGGGCCACACACATGTACAACAAGCAAAAAGAAAGTTTTTTCTTTTTTCTCTCAGGTGCTAAAAATGACACTTTTTATTGTTTAAACTGTTGGTCTGTCTATAGGCACCTTGCATGTGGACAACAAAAATAGCTCAGAAAAACGAAGAGTTGTAGTCTAGCCATTTGCCATGATTTATAATAATGAAAAGCTTAAGCATGTCGAATAGGACAGCGTATTATGGAATCAGCTGAATTATTGTCCTGTTCATTGTATTCTTCAGGTAATATACCGTTAGTGGTACCGAGCCTTAAAATTAACAAGAAATTGAAGAAACAATGGTGTTCTAAATTTTTTTTTTTTTTTTTTACATGATTGCATGTATAGATTGTCAGAAAAAAAATGCAGCTTAAATTGTATTCCTGTAATTGCAGTTGCACAAATAGTCAGTTTTATTCCGTTTAAATGTGATTAATTACAAAGCCCCTTGAATCAAGTCCCACCACTAAAAGGTCATTCCAACTTGAAGTGAGTGAAAAAGGCCCGCTCACATAGTCCGTCATGAACTCCTTCTCGTCAGCTTTCCTCTTCTTGCCGTTGCTGAGGTAGTCTGCGGGGCGACCTTTGTCCCCATTGGACAGAGAGCTCTGCGGGAGAGATGGAGGGGCGGAAGGAAAGAAAGGGCGCGATGGAGGACAGGAAGTAAGGAGACGATGAGGTGAGAGTGAATGTAATGAATCTTTTAAAAGACTTCAGACACACACACAAAAATAACCCCACAAATATATCACGGGGCATCACATACTCATTGATTTCTTCTTTTTCCAGCCAAATTCCGTACATTTCAAAAGGGAAAATTCACTCTTAATGGCTCATAAACAAATAGTTGGGTCTCTGGAGTGTCTGTCCGCCCATCAAGTGTGAAATGAAACATCAAAGTCAATCTTTTGTTGCCGCATCTTGCTATATCGGAAAATGTGTCGTACCCAACACTGGGGGCTAATTTACATAGTAATCGCCACTGGATTGAGTTTCTCCACAAATGACATGACGAGCCAGAGCCACTTTTAAGAAGACAGCCATTGTCTGGCTGTCTGAGGCACTATCATGGAAAAACACCAACATCCCCCATAGATGCCACACCGCTGCTGTCATGCCAAAGCCCAAAGGTAAGCAGAGCTGCACTGAGTTTTGCTGGATGCGCAGATTAGTGCGGTGACCGTGCACCACATACACACACTGTAGTGTGTAAGTGGTGCCTTCATGAGTAAAAATGATATTGTCTCTATTTTTAACCCTGCTGCCTCCGGTTGTCATGGTAACAAAAGCTGGACTCACCATTGGTCTAGCAGGATACGGGGCGGGGTATATAGGCACTCACTTGTATGCGGGTATGCCGCTAAAAGTGGGTTAACTTGAGCAAGACAAAAAAAAAAAAAAAAAAGACCTATTATCCTGAATACTTGGGGTATTTTAATGAAAAAAACTTCACAGACACGTTAACACTTCTGGGAACGGTTTTAAACTGAAAATAAAATCCAAAAAAAAAATGTTTGGGCATTTAAATGATCTAAGCGTCCTACTTTTCATCAGTAATTAAAGTACAAAGTGCAACAAGTTTTGAAAACATCTGCAAACAGGAGGATAATGTCCTTTTCTTGAGGCGTATTCCATTTCTTCAAATATTTCTTTGCAATAGAAACTTCTACTGTAGTGTATAGCTACAGTATATTCTATTATCAATTCCGAGTACTCACTGGTCCTGCTTCCCGGTCTGTTTCCAGGCAGAGGTGGTGGTGGTTCATGTGACAGCCACAAAAAAAAAAAAAAAAATGGACAAAAAGAAAGAAATATTCTCCATTAGACAATATTCCTCGTCACGCTCATGCAGCTTTGCCAAGATATACTGCATAACTTTCAAGTCTTCGCTCATTATTGCAGCAGTCATACGTAAGACGTTTGTGGAGCCAAGTCATTTAAGCTTCATCACTGAGATCTACGGCGAGTCATCAAACTTCGCCTCCATGTTACGACCACACACACAATGACCAAAATCAAACTTTTTGGCAATTTAAAGGGGTTCGCTCCTGATATTGGCTTAAAATGTCTAATATTACATCTGCTGAGTTCTTCATTGCATTTCGTCATCAGATTTTGGTTTATTATGTGTATGTATGTATAATACTGCCCCGTGGTTGGCCAAGGGTAAATCAAGGTACCACTTTTCATTCATTCGCGTTAAATGCTGCGTTCGTTTACCTCTGTGATGCTCGGCGGCTGCAGCGGCGGCGGCCTCCAGGTGAGCCCTCTCGTCTTTGGCGGCCAGCTGGGCCCCCAGAGCCCCCGACAGGGCCAGCAGCCCGGAGCCCCCGCCCAGCGCCAGGCCCGGGTGATGCAGTCCCGACGGGTGCGGGCCCACCAGCAGACCCTGTGCGTGCTGCGAGAGGTGTTGCGCTTGAAGCTGCTGCTACGGGGGGGTGGGGGGCATTAGAGGGGGAAAGACACGGGTGACTTATTGGCGCTGAGAGGGGGAGGAAGTGCAGAGCAGGAAAGCAGGAAGTGCAGCGGGAGAAATGCAGAGGTCAGGGCAGTGGGCCTAACAGGAAGCATATTTGCTTGTTAAATGTGTATGGGGCAATTTAAAGTGCAACCATACCAAACTAAGACAGCCAATTGGTGTGGAATGGGCCTAAAAGGGTGCCTCGTTAATATATATATTTATTTATTTTTTAATGTAGAGAAAAAGGAGGGAAAAATAAACAGGAGGATAAGGTACACACACTATGAGGCAGAGGGGGGAGCCCACGTACCCCTATGGAAGCATTTAACTCCCCCATGGTCACCTGTTTGGCGCGCTCCATAGCTTGGACCACCTGTTGCTGGTGCTGCGGGGAAGAAAAAGCCAGAGGTCACTCAGAGGACACGCTGTGCTCGCTTTCATTAATATTACTTGTGGGGAAAGTGGATTGATTAGCATGAAAACCTATTCAGCATGTATGAACGAATGTGACCAGTTGGCCATCGCAGGAAACCAAGTGTGCTTCCGAGTTCTCAGTGTGTCGTGTGTGCAGTTGTGTTCTTGTCTTGAATTCTTTGTGTGGCACAACCCTTGACATTTACACCGCTACCGTGCCTACATTTGTCTTTTTCTTGGACATTTTAGCTGGGAAAAAGCTTAGATGAGCTCTTTTTGCCCTATTAGATACTGTGTGAATGTTTTTGTCTCTCTATCTTTGGGTGGCACAGCCCTTGACGACATTCGTCTTTGCCTATACCTTCTGGCCTTGTAAAATGTTTGGGTGAGCTTCTTTCACCTTACTGGACCGTGCGTGCGTACGTTTTTTTTCTCTCTACCTTTGAGAGTCACAGTCCTTGACGTCTACACTTATCTTTGCGTGGACAGTTTGGCTGGGAAAATGATTGGATGAGCTCTTTGCACCCTATTTGACTGTGTGTGTGCTTGTCTTTAATCTTTGTGTGTCACAGCCCTTGGCATTTATACCGTACGTTTATTGTGTGGAAATGTATCTTTGCGTGGACATTTTGGCTGGAAAACTGCTACAGGACAGAGACTTTTCACCCCGTCAGACAGTGTCTGTTTCTGTCTTTGTGTGGCACAATCCTTTCCATTTACACATCAATCGTGTTGGCATTGGTCTTTGCGTGGAAATTTTGGCTCAAAAAACACTTTGGTGAGCTTCTATTAGACTGTGTGTGTGTGTGTGTGTGTGTGTGTGTGTGTGTCCCACCTCCTGTGACAGGAATGGGATGAGTTGAGCACAGATCACGTTCAGCCGTTTGGCAATCTCCGTCTGAAAGCGGGGAGGAAAAAGATATTCGATGAAAAAACGCACACTTTTTACTCACGGATAGATGCAAAAAGACACACCCACATACACCCAGCAATGCATGCACACTGTCGCATTGACCTGCTTCTCCCTTGGACCCGTGTGGTAAATATTTCAACCGCTTACATCTGGCCCATGCAAATGGAACCTTTGCCAGAGAGTTGGAGTAAAATATTCATGGGGAGCATCTGCTGTGGCCGCAGCCAGCCAGCCAGCCCGCCCGCCCGCCCGCCCACACACACAAACTTACACACATACAGACAATCACAGTGTGGGCGTGTGTTGCCGTGAGAAAAAGATTCTCGATCTTTTTGTGTGCGCGCTCCTCAGACGTCTGCATACGTGTTCACATTCTGCAGGCTCGTGTGTGTTTTTCACGCTGGGGGTCAATGACTCTTACTGAGGGTGTGTGAGTCTAACTGCTCTACTAAACAGCAGACTTCTTCCAACTCCTCCCTTCACCTTTCTCCATCTCATTAGGTGTATGTTTATGCAACAACAGCCTAGTTATATATCCATCCATCCATCCATTTTCTGAGCCGCTTCTCCTCACTAGGGTCGCGGGCGTGCTGGAGCCTATCCCAGCTGTCATCGGGCAGGAGGCGGGGTACACCCTGAACTGGTTGCCAGCCAATCGCAGGGCACATAGAAACTAACAACCATTCGCACTCACAGTCATGCCTACGGGCAATTTAGAGTCTCCAATTAATGCATGTTTTTGGGATGTGGGAGGAAACCGGAGTGCCCGGAGAAAACCCACGCAGGCACGGGGAGAACATGCAAACTCCACACAGGCGGGGACGGGGATTGAACCCCGCACCTCAGAACTGTGAGGCTGACGCTCTAACCAGTCGGCCACCGTGCCGCCCTAGTTATATATATATATATATATATATATATATATATATATATATATATATATATATATATATATATATATATATATATATATATATATATATATATATATATATATATTAAAAAATAAAAAATAAAAATCGGGGTGGAAATCAGCGATACGATTTTATCACAATATTTAGTGTAGCAATATTCAGCAATTGTGCGATAATCTGTATTGGTTTTTTTTGCAGTGTTGACGATTCGCGGAGAATTCCAGCAGCAATATCGATATTTGAGGGTGTACCTACACTGTAACATCAACAATATTTGCTCACAAAACAGACTAATTTTGGCAATGAAAATACTATACTTGACCCCAAAGAGAGCATATAATGGAGACTTTTTTTTTTTTTTTTTTAAATATTTTGCAAGAGATGTTAGTTTCCGACAGAAATGCATATTTATGTCATTGACGTAATATATTTGTGGCATGTATGTGCAGTTTAGACTTTTTAATGTGATTAATTTTATTGCTCTCCATGTATTGTCAACACTATGCATCTGAACAAAAATATTTTAAGACGGCTCATTAAAAATAAATAAATGAATTGGCAGCCCCGCTCCGCACATTGGTCAAAAATAGGCAGTCATGCTTTGAGATACGAGGTCAATTTGTTCCATGACCACGCTTGTAACTCAAAACACTCATCTTTCTCCACTGAAATGAATGTAAATTCCATTAATCAGTTCCAGCCTTTTGAATAAGAAAAATAGTACTCTATAATATTGTATTTCATAAAATCAAAGCAATGACAATTAAATAGGACTTTTTTGCAATTCCATTGTGCTGCTCCTTCTGATGTGCACGCCTTGGCCACATGGCGGCAGTATAATACAGAAATAAAGATATTCCGTACACGAAGGCTGTCTCACTTCCTCAGTAATGCCTAGATCAGACTACAGGATTTTAGCCCCGATATTGGCCCGATTAGCTATCGTGAGCGATTTCCCAGATCGGGCCCCGACATATTTTGTCCGGAACGACAAAACTTCTTGCAGTGTGACAAAATCCACATCCAACGATTTGGCCCTATGATGCCAAAACGAAAAGTCCAGCAAGTTTGATTTTTTGGGATATCTTCTGTGTAGTGTGACATCAACGACAAGTCTCAGACAGCGCACCTCGACGTCGACCAATAGGATTGCGTATTGTGACCGGCGCATCGCCTGCCGTGCTTGCCACAGTCAACATACAGTACTCGGTCGCTGTTGTCAACATTTATTCACACGCATGAGCCAATGTCTACCGAACCTTTGGAGCATGATTCCACTGAGCGCTGGCTTGTTTACATATAAACCTTAGTGCCAGCACTAGCTTGCTGAGCTACGTAATATTATGTTGCCTGCTTGCGAGCCATATCGTATTAAAAGTACAAGACATCCCTCAAGCTCTGCTCAAGACAACCCACTCCCGAGCACCAGTGACGACACCACGCTTTCCCCCCCCAACACAACACATTGGCGCAATCCATTGTTGTTACTGTAGATTTTATGGCAGTAGTCTGACATAGTGCAGTCGTGAAAGACCAAATTTCTCTCTGTAGTCTGATTCTGGCATAAGCCGCACTAATATTAGTCATTCCTCACAGAACAATATATGCCTGTGAGGATGGTTATGTTACCTGTCGGCATTTGTTGCTCCACCATTTGTGTTTTAAATACACAAAGTGTAATTCTCTTTGTTTTATGTTTACTCACATTCACCCGTAGGTGTGAATGTGAGTGCGAATGGTTGTTTGTTTGTTTGTATGTGCCCTGCGATTGGCTGGCAACCAGTTCAAGGTGTACCCCGCCTCCTGCCCGATGACTGCTGGGATAGGCTCCAGCACGCCCGCGACCCGAGTGAAGAGAAGCGGCTCAGAAAATGGATGGATGGATGGATGGATGTTGTTCTTTTAATGACTAGAATAAATAATATTTTCCATGACATTGTAATTCAGATGCGCCTGTATAGTGCGATATTCGCGTTAATAATAACACATTGGAAGGAAGACTGCCATTCCCAGTACTAGTTCTTAGACTCCAAAAACACTGTTGCTGTGGAAACAAGCAAACAACTTTCTCTTTAATCTGCTTTTGGTTAAAAATAGTCTTGCGAAAAACGAACCCTCTGTTTATTCCAAGTCTGCCTCCTTCCCATTCCTCCCTTGCCGATATTATTGATTAGTGTTACAGGCTTCGGCGCACACATGCAAGCACGCACGTGCATACGCAAACACACACACATTTAGCATCAAGGCCATTAGGGCCCGTAATGATATGCATGCAGAGATCATGACAACATCATTATGGCTGCAGGCTGTTTGTCTAGTTGACAGCCAGCCTGTGCTGAGGTGTGTGTGTTAATGCATGTGTCCACACACACACACACACACACACACACACACACAAAACCCCATTCCCTCCTAAGTGATTTATTGACACCGGACTGAACTTCCACCCCTCCTTTCTTCTTCCTCCACTCCTTCGCTCCCTCTCTCTGTCATTCCTCTTGCTTGCCCACATGCCCCCGCCCCATCCTCCTCCCAATCCATCAGCCCCACCATCCCTCGGCCCCGCCAGCCCAGGGGAGACACAATGATTTCTTGTTAGAGAACTCCAACTACTAAATGACATCTTCAGGCGGGAGGAGAGCGGGAGGAAAGGAGAAGAGCGACTGAGAGAAAGGGGATAAAGAGAGGGGAGGACAGACGGGGAAGAAGAGGTGGGGGGGTGATGAAACAGGAGAGGAGAGGATTGGGTGGCGAGAAAGTGCGAGAATGAGGCGAGGATGTGGGACGAAAGTGGGGGAGGAAAATCGACATTGCGGTGAAGAGTGCGTGGGGTGGTTCTGTGACTTGTCAGAAGTGAAACGATTGAGATGGTGAAATGAACGGCGGGAGAACAAGAGAAAGAGGAGACAGCAGGAAGGCAGTGACCTGATTTAAAGTGAAATCTAGCATGGACTTTATATGTCTGAGGAAGAGGAAGCAATGTGAAGATGAAGAGAAAATCAAAAAGGAGAGAAATTGAAAATTAAAAGTGAAGGGGGGAAAAACAAAAATCAGAAAATGAAATGAGTCGTGACAGACGGGACCGATAATGATAAGAGAGATCTTTCTCATCTAGTGGAGGAATGAACTCGGCATGGGGATCCTATTAAACGCCTCTGTTGATATTTGAGGAAGGACTGACATTACAGTGAGAGGGAAAGAAAGCCAGGGAGGGAAAAGAGAGGGACAGAAAGATCAACTGGAAAGATGATGAATACATGTCACAGCTTGCTCACCTGTTTGTGCATTTCGATGTTAAGACCGTAGGACATCTCGTAGTACTGCAACACACACAAAACAACAATAATAATAAACATATTGTTACATTAATACCACTATAATTTTTAATGGTAGAACTGATGCTTTTTTTATGGGGCACCCAGACAATTGAATGTTGCATGAAAACACTTGTATACAGTAAATGCACTATTGTTCTAAAGTTTGGGGGTCACTTGGAAATGTTCTTAGTTTTGAAAGAAAATTGTAACATTAACAATGTCTAGAATGTATTTTCTTCACTGGAAAAAAATGACTTTCATTAAAAAAAAAAAGGAGGACATATGCAGGTGACCCTGACACTTTCGAACGACCGTCTTTTTCCTTCATGTTGTTTTATAATGGCCTGGAATGAATCAATACATTCGACTAGAGTCATTAGTAGGAACGAGAAATGCATGGTTACGGATGACCATATCCCACTAGGCACCCTCAACTTGTTTATCATGCTATGTATAGGTGTAAGAAGTGGATATAGAGACAACACCCCTGTTCAAATCCCAGGTTTTTGTCCCATAAAAATAAAAAATAAAAAAACCTGTATAAATCAATGGATTTTGTAATGACTCTTGTTGAGAGGAGAAGTTAAAATAAACATGACGATGTGGCTGCATAAGTGTGTACACCCTCTTATAACTGGGGATGGGGCGGTGTTCAGATTTAACCATATATCATATTCAAATTTATGTTAAACGGAGTCAGCAGACTCTGTTTAAAGTTCCTGATTAACCCCAAATCAATTTCAGATTTTTGCTGACCTTTTCTTTGTTTAACTGTTCTTAATTTGCTCCACCGAGACTAAGGTCCCAGATCCAGTTGAAGAAGAACGGACAAGCATGATGGTGCTGTAACCATTCTTGACTGCAAGTATGGTGTTCTTTTGGTGAGGAGCGGTGTTGTGTTTGCTCCAAACATACCTTTTGGAATTGGACCACAACACATTTTCCCAAACTTTATTGATTTTGTTACAGTCAACAAGCATTCACACTCATGGCTGATTTTACAATGCATGATGATAATCTTGTGTTTGATCTCATTAGGTGCTGCAGGGTTAACTAATGATGTGACTGCAGTGAGTATACAGTGAGATAAGGTGGGGGGGGGGGGGGGGGGGGAGAGAAATAAAAAAATAAAATAAAAAATACAAACGCTGGTGGCAAAACATTTCAAAGACTGATCTAAAAACTTTTTTTCCCCCCCCCACAATATTTGCTTCGTTTTTTTTGTTTTTTTTATAAAGATGAAAGCAGATAAGAATTAACCTTGGGCACTGAAAGTCATCAGCGGGCATCTGGGAGGCCTCAAATTGAGCAGCGGCGAGGAAGGAATATTGTCGGACTGCTGCAATAATCACGTCTAATTTGAGCTATTTGAACCTTTTGACTCCAAAGAGGAGCTGTGAGGCGCACAGGAGAGCGAGAGGCGCGCCAATGAGAAATGACAGGCAGGTGGCACTCCTCTCTCCGTCGTGCTCTCTCGCTGGACGGAAAAAGGAAAGTGTTTTAAAGTCGGATGCCTCGCAAAGTGACAGGCTGACATTTGCTTTTCAGAGAGGAGATTGGCAAATTGGAGCGCCAGAACATTCTGGCTGTATGAGAGGAGAGGAGCTGGGCATGGGGTTGCCTCTCTACAGACATCTTTCTTGGCACAGTGTGAGTGTGTGTGAGCGTGTGTGTGCACATGCAAGTGTCTATGTGTATGTGTTGCTGTTTGTCTGTGCTTCCATAAAAGATGCCTTTCCTGGCAGCTGGCAGCTCCACTTGACAGTTGGTGTGCCAAGTTTCTCCTGTTGCTTAGCAACACTCAAACTCCCCCCACATCAGCCGCAAGGAAAGGAGACCTCGCCTACCCCCCAAACCACCCCCCCCCCCTTTTCTTAGCGAGAGCCAGAACTTCAACCCCCATCCCCTCCACCCACACACACAGACACACAATTCCCAGCTCAGTGCCAGGGATGCCACATAGCGTTTTTTTGGCAGGGCCCGAGTGGGTTCTTGGCAGCCAGTGCTGGTTCAGCTGTGGTGGCGAGGGGTTCAGATGGCAGGCAGAATTCCCGCTGACTGAACGGACCCAAATATTCACAGAACGTTACCCTAATGGTACGGTCGCGGCACAGCCAAGTGCAGACACACTAACCTCAAAACTGTGCGCGCCTCATTAGTTTCAACATTTCCATACTTTCGTAGTTCTTTGACCATTTGTGGCTGTGATCTCACTTATCAGACCCAGAAACGAGCCAAGCACTCAATTTCTCCTCAGTTGCTTCAAGGTGTGATTCATCTACAATCAATTTTACATCTCGGATCGAATAGTCAATTATTATTAAGCCAATGTGAACGTTGAGCGATTCTGTTGTCAAGCCAAAATTCCCAAAGAAAGGAATAAACGGAGGAATACATTACAACTGGACTATCATGGAAATGAGTGTCTCCCAAGCTTTACTGAGCACATATTTTACATTCAAACGATCTCATGGAACACCCTCAATTTACTCACAAATGGACTTACTCAGTGTGAAAGTTGGGCCTATTTATTGAAACATAAAGCTATTTTTCTGTTGTATGAACGCCAACAGGAAGATACACAGGTTCATTGTACCTTCTGCTATCGAATGAAAGAGCATTTCATTGTTCTGGCTGTCACGATATGTCACTGACATAGACCGATAAAGATGCTTTTTTTTTCCCCAAACGTAAATCGTAATTTTCAGACCAGTTAAGTGAAACTGGCACATTGCTTGGGATGTAAAAATACCACAAAGTGGTGAGCAGCATAAGGCTGACATCACCGCAATCAAGATTGGTCCCTTTCTAAGTGTTGTGATCGGACCATTTCACACAATTTCACAAGTGCGTTGAAAAGAGATAAAGTAGGTATTTAACTGAATTGGAATGCTTTGGCGCATAGTTTATAATGACTTTAATTGAGAGACAAATTGGTGTCTTTTAAAAAACTAACCACTCAACTAAAAATTCTACAACCCCAATTCCAATGAAGTTGGGACGTTGTGTTAAACAAATAAAAACAGAATACAATGATTTGCAAATCATGTTCAACCTATATTTAATTGAATACACTACAAAGATAAGATATTTAATGTTCAAACTGGGCAGCACGGTGCGCGACTGGTAAGATCGTCTGCCTCACAGTTCTGAGGTCCGGGGTTCAATCCCCGGCCCCGCCTGTGTTGAGTTTGCATGTTCTCCCCGTGCATGCGTGGGTTTTCTCTGGGCACTCCGGTTTCCTCCCACATCCCAAAAACATGCATGGTAGGTGAATTGACAACTCTAAATTGCCCGTAGGTGTGAATGTGAGTGCAAATGGTTATTTGTTTATATGTGCCCTGCGATTGGCTGGCAAGCAGTTCAGGGTGTACCCCGCCTCCTGCCCGAAGATAGCTGGGATAGGCTCCAGCACGCCTGCGACCCTAGTGAGGAGAAGCGGCTCAGAAAATGGATGGATGGATGGATGGATGTTCAAACTGATAAACTTGATTGTTTTTAGCAAATAATCATTAACTTAGAATTTTATGGCTGCAACACGTTCCAAAAAAGCTGGGGCAGGTGGCAGGTGGCAAAAATGCTCATCTAACGCCTGTTTGGAACATCCCACAGGTGAACAGGTGGGTGCCATGATTGGGTATAAAAGGAGCTTCCCTGAATTGCTCAGTCATTCACAAGCAAAGATGGGGCGAGGTTCACCTCTTTGTAAACATGTACGTGAGAAAATAGTCAAACAGTTTAAGGAGAAACGCCGCCGGCTTCTCTGGGTCCGAGCTCATCTAAGCTGGACTGATGCAAAGTGGAAAAGTGTTCTATGGGCCGACAAGTCCACATTTCAAATTGTTTTTGGAAATTGTGGATGTCGTGTCCTCCGGGCCAAAGAAGAAAAGAACCATCCAGACTGTTATGGACGCAAAGCATCTGTGATGGTATGGGGCTGTTAGTGCCAATGGCGTGGGTAACTTACACATCTGTGAAGGCTCCATTAATGTTGAAAGGTACATACAGGTGTTGGTGAAACATATGCTGCCATCCAAGCAATGTCTTTTTCATGGACGGCCCTGCTTATTTCAGCAAGACAATGCCGAACCACATTCTGCACGTGTTACAGCATGGCTTCGTTGTAAAAGAGTGCGGGTACTAGACTGGCCTACCTGTAGTCCAGACCTGTCTCCCATTGAAAATGCGTGGCGTATTATGAAGCGTAAAATACAACAACGGAGACAGCTGCTGAAGCTGTACATCAAGCAAGAATGGTAAAGAATTCAACCTGCAAAGCTTCGACAATTAGTGTCCTGAGTTCCCAAATGTTTATTGAATGTTGTTAAAAGAAAAGGTGATGTAACACAGTGGAAAACATGACCCTGTCCCAGCTTTTTTGGAACGTGTTGTAGCCATAAAATTCTAAGTTAATGGTTATTTGCTAAAAACAGTAAAGTTTATCAGTTTGAACATTAAATATCTTGTCTTTGTAGTGTATTCAATTAAATATAGGTCAAACATGATTTGCAAATCATTGTATTCTGTTTTTATTTATGTTTAACACAACTTTCCAACTTCATTGGAATTGGGGTTGTAGTTAAACACAAAGGGAAATCTGGAGGAGTGCGTTTGATGAAGCTGGGCAAACGCTTATTGCATACCAGCCTTTAGAAAGGTTCTAAACGCCGGCAGCAGAAATGCGCACAGTTTATTTAGCCCAGAAGTCCACGACACAGACGTACACCCATTTAAGTGCTGTTTACTCCCTGATGGAAAGTGTGTGTGTGTGTGTGTGCGTGCGTGCACAAGTGTGTGTGGTCTTGCAAGTGGTTTCTGGTGGGTGTTTAGCAGCTGTTAGATGAAAAGGACTCAGACGACTTGGCTCACCATAACGTAGTGTCTCTGGATCTCAGTCTTCTCGGTGGCCAGTTTCTCACATTCCAGCTTCAAACTACAACGAGAGGAAACGATAGGGGTGAGAGGGGGAAGCAGCTGTCAACGTCTACAAGTTTGGATTTTACTCTGAGTAATATATTTTTTTAAATGCATCTCAGTTGGCAGCAAAAGTCGCTCTCACCAGTTAATCGTGTAGCACAAACACTGAGGGGATAGTTTGGGGGTTAAGGACGAGGTGATAACAGGCCATTAGCACCTCGCAGCAGAGGAAAAACTAGACGAGTCACATTTAGATCCTGACATCCACGCAAGGATGGAGGATCTTCTTTTTTGGTTCTAAGTGACCCATTTGTTTTCAAATCCTTGTTTTTCTTTGCCAATGACTTAAAATTAGTACAGTGAAAAAAACAATATCATTGCCACTACTGTGTGTCTGTACTCATCTATATGTATCGTACACATATCGAGCATCGTCAATGTGGAAGTCACCTCGCAGCTGAAAAAAAAAAAACTACAGACATGCTAATGGTAATGCTAAATAGCACCAATGTTACATTAATTAGAAACCTTTGAACAACACAAACTGAGCAGCCCAGAGTGTTATATATTTTACTTATCTTTTTGTATGCTAACTATTAATGAGGACACGGAAAACAATTGTACGACTGCGTATAATGTATCGCTCTTCAGAATGCAATGGTTGCACCTCGCAACAGATTACATTGCAGGGAGGGTGTGTGTGCTCCGGCTATGAAGGGACAAACTTGAGCTGTACACAACAATTTATTTCGTGCTTAGCACTCCAATACAAAATGATAGAATGTATATCAAATTTCAACAATATATTTGTAAAACAACAGACTGATGAAACACAAATGACTAGTGTTAGGAATGTGCTGATGGCTATACAGTACACACTACAGTATAACTGGGCATGAGAAGAAATTATTCTAACTGGCAGGACTATTAAACTGCTCAATACTACAGTATAATACAGGTAAACCTCACACAAATGACTCAGTATACATCTGTGCTTGCCAAAGCGTTTTTTTTTTTTTTTTTAAACTGAAGGGATTATAAACTGTCCGGATAATAAATAAGAGGTTTGATGTTGGTTTGATGTTTTACTGTAGTTTATTCATATCGCAACATCCTAAATATCATCCGATTAAAAAAAGAACAAAAAAATAAAAAATGTTGTCCAACATCGTGCAACTCTCGTACTTGAAATGCATGGATACTACGACACCGATATCACTTTACAACCTTAAATACCTTCGAGAGAGAAACAGCCCTTTAGCGTGAACTGATATTATGCTTTGCTTGGGCAGTGACTAAGGCTGTCGTCCGACCTTTCCCTAAATAATAAAGTATTTTTATTCTATACTTTTTTTTCTTGTAAGCCTATTTACTATCATAGCATATACAGCATTTTTCTTCCCATGTGTGACTCTAATTATCCTTTGTACAAACTAGCCGATGTCAGATACTGTAATTTAGACAATATACAATACCACCCTCTAAAAAGGCTACAAATATACTCACGTCTCTAATTACTACTCTTCTGCTGAATGTGTTCCCCTGAATGGATAACACGCACACAAATACACACACACACCACAGATGAGGCGGCCAAACACCTCTCCCATGTGTGCCATATCTCTGTGAGTCGGTCTCACCACACGGCCCAACAGGTCCCTCCTGTCCCCTAAAATTGGATAATGCTTTTGGCCGGATTTGCAAAAGGACATACACACGTTATTCTCTCCTGTGGATGTGTAACAAGTGCACGTACACACACATCCCTTGCACCTCATGTAGCAAAGTGCAACCTCCCTCCCTCCGTCCCCAGAGAGGCAGTATTTTGGGTCCGTTTACGCTGATTTGTTTGCAGGCAGCAAATAGATTGATAGGGGGAGAAGGGGTGGGTAGTGTGTATGTGTGCTTTTGTGTGTGTGTGTGCACGCACGTGTGTTGATGATGCGTGTCTTGTGGCTGAGTTGCGTGGCGGATGAAAATTAGAATATGATTAATACGGCAACATTACCCCCACGGCCGCAACAGGTAATAACAGCCCCCATCAGCTCCCTTTTCACGCACACACGCACATAATTGACTCATTTATCATTGCCAGCACGTGGAGGAGAAGGGGAACAAGGGAAGTGAGGGAGTGAAGCGGCAGAAGAAAGAAGAGGCGGTGGCATTCAAAAGGTGGAGGGGAGTAAGGATTAAACCCCTCCCACTCCACCCCCATCACCTTATAGATTTTATTACAGTGCAATTGCCTCTCAGCTCAAGTGTCCAATATGTGTGTGTGTGGGTGTGTGTGTGTGTGTGTGTGTGTGTGTGTGTGTGTGCCAGCTACCTCATCCTCTTGTGTTGGATGCATAATAAAAATCAGTAGAGTTCTTGCTTTGACTGAGAAAAATAACCCCAGAAGGTTTGACGACTTTGATGACCAGTACAGACCAACATGTACCAACTGGACTGTAAGACCTCAACTATCACTTCATGTGTTGAAAATCCTTCAAATCAAAAGGACTCCTGCTTTGACAAAGATTTAAAACGCCTGCATGAAACATTTACTGACATGGCGGACCTGGTTCAAACCATAAACTGTAAAATGACAGACTCGTTTGAAGCTTTTCTCAATTGACCGACAATGACAAATACAGAGGCTACTTTAATCAAAGTTAAGACAGCACATTCATCAAATATGACTACTCTGAGCCAGTGCTTTGGACTCAATATCACAATCACATTTAAAGCTATAATCTTTTCCGACGCCCCCGACACTAGAATTCAGCATTACAGCAAAGCCTTCGTCGCTTCGATATGACGCAGGCTAAATTCTTGTCCGGCCTCCTCCTCCTTCCAACCCCACGCTTTCCCCTCTCTCTATGACTCAGTCAACCTGTGCGCTGTCCATATATGGGCTTGCCTGCTCGTAGGTAAAATACATAATTTCCGCTACGTCATTTTAGAGCGCCACCAAGTGATCCGGTGTGGGAATGTATAGGATAGTCACTAAATATACAAAAATATAGCAAGATGTGTCAGAAGCTGATAGGCTTAATTAGCATTCTGTCATCTACTCTTATAGTGGCTTAGGTAAAAAAGTATTTTTTTTAAACAAAAAATAGTTGTGGATTATAGCTTTTAGAGACAGTTTGAGAATACGATTTGATTAACACATAATCTGCATATTCACGGTTCACTATTTGAATTGTTTTCCCCCCTGTGGAACCTATCCTCAGCTAGTCACAGAAAAACTAGCCGGTCGGTGTATTTTTTTTCTTCGGTAATACCTAAACTTGCCACAAGATGGTGCCAGAGCCCTAGCGAATAGGAATGAAGTTGGTGTCAAAGAAGTATTGTTGAAGTAATACATCTTGATAAAAACTAACATCTTTGCATGTCAAGTCTTTGTATGTAGCATCTTACAAGCAGCAGAATTTATTCACAATTATCAAAATCCACCATCCTTTATTTTACACACAGGCACTTGTCCTCATTGGGTGAAGTGGAGCCAATCCCAGCTGGACTTTGGACCAGAAGTGGGGTAACACCCTGGACTGGTCGCCAAGTCAATCTCAGGGTTCATAGACAAGCATTCACACTCACATTTCAACCTATGGACATTGTAGCCTACAATGAACCCAACATGCACACGTGGGAGGACGACAGCGTGCCCGCAGAAAACCCACACCGAGATTCAAACCTGTGAAGCAGACGCGCTAACTGTAGTAGTCCACCCTCAAAAATTAAACATTGATTTAAGATTACTCTTTTTCAGAAACAATGTGGCATTTTTAAGACTGTTGAAGGGCAGATTAAAGGATGATGTGTAACTTTTAAGGATAATTAAGGCATTAATTTTCTAAAATCCTATTTACGACTTTAAGGACCTCCAGACACCCTGAATGATATACTGCGCACTTGAATAACATTGTTATGTTCAAATGACTTTACTATTCATTTGCTACAAGGACTTCATTAATTGGTATAAGGAAGCAGGGAGGCATTGAAAGGAAGAAAGGAGTGAAGGAGAGTGGTGGGCAGCAAGTGGAGTATGATTGGCTGTCATAATTAGTCTTTAGCTGGCCGCCATTAAGAGATGATGCGAGGGAAAGAAGCATGAAAAGGGGGAAAACAGACGATAGGTGTGTGCGTGCCTCAAATCTTTCCCTGGCGGTGACAGAAGATAAGGTGATCAGCTGAACGTGCTCCAAATCTGCAGCCTGTCGCTTTTTCAGACAGCTCTGTCGGCGTTGCATTGCTGATGAACACACATGCACGCATACACGCACATCACTGGAAACAAAGAAGCGTGTAAAACTCTATACATTAGCCAAAACACTGCATTTACAAAAGGCAACACAATCCCACGCATAAGCAAAAAAAAAAAAAACACTAAGCAGACAGTCAAAAGGAAGCAAACTCCAGCATCTAATTATGATGTTTCACTTTAAGAAATGTGATTTAAGTCTCCAGCCTTTATTTTTCCTTGATTTCCTTTTCATTTGCTTGCAGTATTAAAAATCAGGAAGGCTTCCATGCGTTGCTTCGGGATGTTCATTTTCAAAAGGGGTTGTAAAGGTGCATCTACCGGTTGAAGACAAACAGTGCACTCACTCAATTGCTTCTAAAAAAGACAATTAAAAATCAATCAACTGCAAATAATCAACCAAAGTCTACATAAACTACTATGTCAATCCCTACTCAAGAATACAAAAAGGAAGCACTTCTCTTATTTTGTGTCCTTTGTAATTTTGTCATCGTGCAATTATAACAATTTGTGGCCTCATCCTACAAACACTGCCAACAAAGCCTCATGTCATAAAATGTGATTTTGTAACGTTTAGTCCTTCTTTTTTTTTTTCTTTTTTTTTTTTAATAATAAACATGCAGCTCGACTTTGGAGAGGCTCTGGGAGGTTCCTCAAGTGTGTAATGACTTAAATATGGATAGCCCTTTAACTAATGTTTAGTCTCTTCACTTACACTTCGGTCTATGAATTGTCACCTGGCAACGCCACAAAGATGACTTTACGAATAAGGCTTCTTTATACTCGCAGGGACGGCAACCGCGCCGATGTCACTGCGGCTGTCCCTCCCGTAGTTTGCCTTTATACTCGCACGCAGTTTTGAAAATGTACTGCAGTTCACCTCCAAGACGGGGGTGTCGCTACGGCTGGTATTGGCTAGGACACCACAGGGTGGCGTTTCCTCGGCATTTTTTGGGCCATTTCCTGCTGCCGTTTTTACTTTCCTTTCGCTAACAAGGAACAAAGCAACAACAATGGCAACCGTGGAACAGTGTCTGCTAGAACAAATGGACTTAGATGACTAGATGATACGTTTAATTATGCTGCAAAATCGATCGAGAAGGCGGCGGCTTAGATGGTACGTAGAACCAAGGGGGATGCTGAGTAAGTCATCACAGCATGTGACTAAAACGGACCAATCATGAGAGATGATCTCCGCGGCGTTCGACGCACAGCAACTATTTTTGCCGAGTGGCCGCGCGGGGCAATTCGTCGGTCACGTGATGCAATGCGGGCGTTGTCGGCCACGGGAGTATAAAGAGGCCTTAAGCCTCATCTCGTTTCACTTTATAATTATGGAAATGATACAACTCATAAATAGGCTTAGCTTAACAGATGCTCAGGTGACGCCACAAACGTTTTTTTTTTGGTTTTGTTTTATTTTTCATGCATCCATTCTCTGAGCCGCTTATCCACGAGTGCTGGAGCCTATCCCAGCTATCATCGGGCAGGAGCCGGGGTACAACCTGATCTGGTTGCCAGATTATTTTTTTTTTTTTTAAATAGTTTCAGCAGCACATTTCAAAAGATGTAAACCATCTTCGCAGTTAAAAACATATCAGTCAGCACTAAGTCCTATTGATCGTGACATCACCGTAATCACACACGCATCCGTTAGAACCGTTTAGGCTCCTGCCCTCCAGGACTGTGACTGTTCACTTTACATCTCATTAAGTATTGATCAACCGTTTCTTGCAAATCCACTAGAAAAAAAATTCCGACAGCTCTCTCTCGCTCACACACACACACACACACACACACGGAGAACAGGGGCCCACCCAACTTGCTTGTGTACACTTTCATCATCATTCATGGGTGTGCACAACACACACACACACACAAAACAAAGGATGGATCTTGTCGCACAGCAGCAGGGCAAGTGCACTTGTATCTGTCATCACACTCATAGGCTAGGCCACACAGACACACCTAACTAAAATCACAAAGTGTGAAGCATCCCGCTCGGAAATACAATATTGAATTGAGAGTTGATTAAATCAAATGTTTACACACTTTTTTCTTTGCCCTTTCGTGCTGGTCGCTTCACACAGTTCACCAGTGTTTCTCAACCTTCGTTTTTGACAAAACATGTACTGTATTTTACATTATAAAAAGCTCGCGTCACACCAGGCAAAAATGGCAAAAAAAATGTACATACACCGAAATAATGATCTCGACTCAATTGACTCACTGTAAAATCTGAGGCTGTTTATTTGAACACAAAGCTATTACCTGTATTTGGTTGTACAGCGAAAGGTGGCTAACACAGGTAAATTGTACCTTCTGCCATGTAGTTGAAGAGCATTTGATTGTTCTGCCTGTCACTCTACATCACTGGCATAGATAGCTTAACAAAGATTCGCTATTTGTGGTAAACAATCATTTTTGGACCGTCCATCCAATTGAATAGAGTGTTCCCCCGCTATGCGTCACTGATGGTGATTAGCCTAAATTTGGCACAAGCATTGTCGTTTCAGTTCCCACTCAGTGATGTGATGCAATGAATGGTGTGAAGATGTGAATGAATGGGTGTCTGTCTCTAGATGTGCCCAACGACTGACTGGAGACCAGTTCGGGGTGTCGTCCGCCGTTCGGACAGATTTAGTTGGGATTCAAGAAAAAAAAAAAATTGATAACTAAAGTACATGAACTATTATTGCGGCCACAATGCTCTTCTCATAATCAATGTACTATTGGCGCTATTTTAGTCACGTTTTAGGGCAAGTGACATCATTTGAAGTGTCCTGGTTAATTTGATGCAGCGACTTGTAGAACCCCTCGGAATATCAGCCCGTATGAGCTTATTGGTGGATATTTTTAACTGAAATGTGTCCACCAATCAGAGAAGGGGTTCCCCGGTTAGTAGACAAAACCAAATGGTCGAGGAGATACAATAGGTTGAGAAATAATGAGCTTAGACTGTTTTACTCTCATTTGAAGGCGTTATTTTTGACCAGATTTTCTATTTGCAATATTCCCCCTAAAAAAAACAACAACAAAAAAACTCAATTTCTCCGGAACCAATGGTCCAATTTTCAAACATTTTGGTGTGTTGTACTCAGGTTGAAGTGGCCATTCCAACCAGAATCAGCATCCTGACAGACTGTCATTTTTAGGGGAATCTTGTCCTGCTGCTACAGTGACTCATGTCTTGCATTGAAGATTGACTTTTGAGGCATATTTTCCCACATACTTTTGGGGCCTAATGCAAAGAACTACTTTGGGATCCTCTGCTTACTTTTGCATTGCAAGTGTTTGCAAGCCCATTGACAGTGAGGTTTGTCCATTTCGTTCCCCCTCCAATTCAATTACCATTGTGAATAATAACCCTGGACAGTGGTTTTATGCGTGTAGCCAATCTTGCCAGTCATTTTTGATTTTTTTTTTTGCTTCACATCAATTGTTAAGGTCACATGACACACTTACACAGCCGATGAGTGTGCGCGTTTGTTTTTTATAACAGCAGTCTAGTACGCGCCCAGGGAAGAGTAGCAGGGCTTCAAACATGAGTGGTAGCATGTTAGTGGTGACTGAAGAGCCTCTATGCAGGACTCTCTCACACACACACACACACACACACACACACACACACACACACACACACACACACGTGAACGCACACACACACACACACCCCAACATTCACTCAGAGAAGCCTGTGCTTGTGTGCATGCAAATGTGTGTAGAAAGAATTGAAGTAATTAAAGCTCCCTTGCCTCAGTCTGCTGATTACAGACTGTTTCGTTAACATACACTAGCACGCGCACACACACACACACACACACACACACACCAAAAATCAGAGCCACTGACCCACCAAAGGCTTTAATTAGCCCTTTTCTGCCTTTAGTTTCCTACTAATCTTCCTCATCGCTACATACCTACCACGCCGCCAAAACCCGACAAACATTTACAATTGTGCACGTAGCCCGCCGCCACACACACATACACAGCCACACACGCAGTTGTAGCTCATCAGTGCTAATCCGTTCCCCTCAGTCTCTTTCCTGGTGTCTAATCCAGCATCTATCGGAATCCAGCCACCGTCTCCGCAGCCAAAACACACAAGTAAGCTCTGCTATTTCTAGGCGGCGGCTATTTGTGTGCGCAGATAATTGGGGAGCCCTGCACGTGTGTGTGTGTGTGTGTGTGTATATGTGTGTGTTTTAAGCACATAACTCATCAGCCAGTGTGTTTGTGACTGCAGGCAAACACAGCAGCAGTGGAGAAGTCTACGAGTGTTTTTCTTTCATCACAAGGCCTGTCCTGCATGCAACCGCATGAGGATCTGTGGTCATAATGACATCAGTAAAGCATCAACTTTTGCCATTAGGGAGTGACTAAAGTGTCTTTTATGAGTTGCTCACAACTTCAAGCGATAACTCGGCCGGTAAATTTGTAACTAATTAATCTCAATCGTATTTTGAACGAGTTTGTCCAATGAATTCAACATGATTGCTGTGTAGTTGTTATGGAAGGGGAACTACACTGTGTCCTCTGTTTCAAGTTGAGTTGTGTTTCTATGGCACTGACATAACCCACATTTGTCGTCTCATAGTCCATCACTAGCCTACGCTAATGAAGTACAGTGAACCCCTGCCTATTTCCAGTTTGCTTTTTGCAAATTAACCAATCCAACCTCGGCTATTCGCTGAAAACCTCTATCAACGTTTTTTGTACTCTTTCTGAATTGCCTAAGATGCCACATAATGCCACCAAAGCCCTGACTAATAGGAAAGTAGGATTTGGTGTCAAGGAAGAATGTTGACGTGATACATCTACTATTTTTACGGGTTGCAAGGGCAACATACACACGGAATCCAATGTTAAAGAGTAATGTCGTAACAGGAGTTTCAAATGATATTCAGGTGTTTTGGGATCATAGTTTGTGGTTTGCAAAATTACAAAAATCGAGTGGAATGCGTCAGTTATGGTTTTCTGCTATTAGCGGCATGGCTCGGTCGCTATCCTCCGCAAAAAGCCGGGATTTATTGTAGTAAAGCCATAAAGTAATTATATGAAAAGCACTTGCGAGCCATACTGTAAATATAAAATGATCAAGTGAAAAACTGTAATTGAGCATGTCCTCTTTTGCCGCATAACGACGCATTCTTACACATTTGCGTTTATTGTACAAACATAGGCCATTTAAAGACGGCGTGCAAGGAACTAATTTGCCCAGCAGGGTAAGAACACGTCGTCACAGTTTTATTATATTTAAGGTTAAGAAGTGTTTTGAACAATATTTACTGTAAATATGACTTAACTATTGTGTTAGCATAGGTTAGTTATAGACAATAGCACATTACGATTTGTGTGCAAATTCGGTTTACGTTGCCACCGTAGAACAGAACTCCTTGATAAACACAGGGCCCCCATGTACATGATTAGCCTACTTCTACAACATTTTACCCATACATAAAACATGTGAAGACAGTGGCATTCATGTCAAAATGATCAAAAGCCACATTTCACTGCTCGCTCATCTGGGAACCAAAGAAACAGGTTCGTACCCACCTGCCAGATTAAACATCCAATCCATCAGTGAAAGGAATTCGCATGGCTCAATCTGTTGCCATGTTCATCAGCCACAAGTACGCTTTTAGTCAGACACGGTTTAATTTTTCCCATTGCACGTTTTTCCTGGAAATTGTACACCGGCCTGCTCAAGATGGAATTTGAAGCTCACCCAATCACAATCTCTTCTATTCAATTATTGTGTATTTAGCGAGGTGTGTTAAGCACGAGGGCACCACTCCAGGCGTTTTGTAACACAAGGGGGAGGCACTGAAATAGTGCCAGGAGAGCAATCAACACAAGGGGTGACTCACCCGCAATGAATTCCTTCATTTATCAAGATCAATCAGACGGGTGCTTCACGCGTTGGCTGAAAATATTTTTGTACTTTACATAAAGATGTGGCGATAACCTGTGCTTACCCCTTAATTTCTCTGGGCAAATATTATTCAGACATTTGCCAACACTGAAAAAAATATGAGTGACTGGAGAGGAATTAGGGAAAATGGAAAAGTCATTTTGACCGGAGAGTAAAATAGTACGCAGGAAATAGTCAGTCATTGAAAGGGATGTTTTGGCACTAACTTACTGTGCTGCAAGTACCCAGTCAACAGAGTGCACAAATGTGCCAACTGCCAAAATAAACACTCTCTCCTGCACGACATTGACATGTTGTAACTAACATGAGACCCGTATTCAAAGAAATCATGAGGATTCTCTGGTTCCATCCATCCATTTGCTGTAGCACTTGTCCTCCCCAGAGTTGTGGTAGAGCTCGACCCGATTTCAGTTCCCAATCAATCAAGAACCAATTCAGTAAAGCAGAATTATTGATCAAATCATTGACTAATGAATTTCAATGAGTGAAGACAAATCGGAAAGCCCTCACGCTCTCATAGCGGCCCCACCACAACTCATTGCAACATGATCCTCACAAAGATGGATGCCCAAGAACACCCTGTGACACACACACACACACACACACACACACACACACAAGGTTCTGAGGAAAGCTGCAGTAGCCACGGGGGTTAGAGGACTGTAGATGGGAGGGTGTACAAAAGAAGTTTGAAGTGGGACAGAAAAAAAGAGGGAGGGATGGGATACTGGCCAGCTAAATCAAAGCAGGTTGAGAGGAGGATAAGAATGGGGGACGAGGAGCGGGGTGGGGGGTCGGCTATAAAGGTGTGCCAAGTGAAGGGTGGGGGAGCGGGTGGAGCAGGGGGGGGGGGGCGTGCCACAGCTAAAATGAAATCCTTCATTCAAAGACTATGCATATCCCTGCACACCAACCATCTAATAAACAACACACACACACACACACACACAATCATACCAGCCTGTTTGTATGTACACTATTGCAGCCTAATGCAGGGGTGCGCAAACATTTTAATCTCAAATCAATGAAATGGATTAAAATGCCATTAATCTGTTCAAGCCCCCCTAAAAAACAATTTTTTTTGTTTTGCGTTTCTGACGCTCAGGACCCTCAGAGGTGCTCCCCTGACTCTCTCTGGAGGTGGCAGTTTCTAAAAAAAAAAAAAAAAAATAGTTTTCTATAATCTTCAAAAGGTTTCAAATATGGGCGACACGGTAGCCGACTGGTTAGAGCGTCAGCCTCACAGTTCTGAGGTGCGGGGTTCAATCCCCGTCCCCGCCTGTGTGGAGTTTGCATGTTCTCCCTGTGCCTGCGTGGGTTTTCTCCGGGCACTCCGGTTTCCTCCCACATCCCAAAAACATGCATGAATTGGAGACTCTAAATTGCCCGTCGGCATGACTGTGAGTGCGAATGGTTGTTTGTTTCTATGTGCCCTGCGATTGGCTGGCAACCAATTCAGGGTGTACCCCGCCTCCTGCCCGATGACAGCTGGGATAGGCTCCAGCACGCCCGCGACCCTAGTGAGGAGAAGCGGCTCAGAAAATGGATGGATGGAGGGTTTCAAATATGTTCTTTTTTTTTTTTTTTTTTTAACAGAACACTTTGTTTTACATCTGAATTAGTTTTGGATCAAGTTGAATGCAAAAGAAGCACTGTAAATACCAAATACCAAATGTTAGTAGCCAAAGAGACATTTATTGGGGAAGTTATCTAGTGCAAAAAAAAAAAAAAAAAAAAAAGGCTATACCTGGTGGATTATAATAGAGCTGGTAACCAGGCAGGAATGATCAACGAAACTCTCTGAATGTTCTCAGTCTCAATGTTTAAAATTGTTTGATTGATTCATTTTCTCTGGACAAATATTTTAAAAATGTCCGAAAGGCACAATTTGATAGCTTGTAAAGTACACAAAATCTGCATTAAGCTTTTTGGTCTCTTGACATACTTTAAGTCACCTACTTCCCCCCCCCTCCCTAAGGATACTTTACAGATGAGTGCATACTGGATATGCTGTATCTTCTGTCCAAAGTTGAAGATAATAATTAGACATATAATATCAACATTTTATTATATAAATATAATAAAATGTATCATTTCATTCTCTCACCCAAGGAGATCTGGAATCAGATCAATAATGCAATCAGAATCGCTTAATTCTCATCCCATCCTAAATTTTAACTCAAATTTCGGCTCGCAACGCAATATTAATAATCGTAAATTGGTGCTCTGGTAAATCAAATTTCAATTTACCAATTTTAGAGGAACAAAAAACAAGTCTACATTATTACAACAAATATAACAGGACTAGATGTGTGCAAATACGCTGTGGGCGAGATTAAAGAACAGAGCAGCCATATTTGGCCCACCCATGTTCTAACATGACATGTACCTGTGGTACTGGGTCTGCAGGAATTGGAACTCCTCCTTGATGCGGTCCAGAGTCTCCGGGTACGTCAGCTTCAGCGACTGGGGGGTCCCCGATGCCGCGGCCGCTGCTGCCGCCGCCGCCGCTACCACGGAGGCCGAAGACCCCGGGGGTGGCTGGAGAGGTGCCTGAGGACCACGAAAACACACACACACACACACACACACACACAATATTGACATGTGACACGAGCTCAACAAGAGGCGGCAATGAGGAATGATGGTGGCACTTGCATGGCGGGTGGCGGGCTGTCTTTTGCAAAGTGTCATGGCCAAGGGAAGCCAGATGTGAATGGGTCACAAAGACTTGGGAAAGGCTAGGGCGGGGCATTGAGCGCATGAGATTCTTAGCCAAATGAGCACTCATTGTTTCACTGCAGGTCCAAGAAGGGGAATAGAGGGGGTGGAAGGAAAAAGCATAGCGGGTGGGAAGGGGACCCCATAAGGGTTGTGGAGCCTTTGGAACCCCTGTGCTTTTGGCTCCCTTCTCTGCGGGGTCCAGAGCAATTAGGAGGGTACAAGCATAAGTGTAATGCTGCAGGACATGCAGACAAAAGGCTGAACGCTGGATTGCGAGGGTGGCGGGGCGGGGGCTCCCCCGTCTGTCTGTCTATCTGACTCTATGTCAACATCACAGAGCTCATGAGCCCACAGGGATGGAGAGTTCTCAAGCTCCGAGGCGGTCAAGTAGTACAGTGAAGTTAGCACTTGACTACTGAAGAACAATATCATGCCTAATCCTCTGGTCAAATTAAAAGGGAAGAGTTTTCTGACAGAAAATTCTCCTGATTCCAAACTCACCAACGGTTACTACGTTATGAATTTATATTGATGAGTAATTAAGTGTGATTTTCCTCAATTAAATATTTTTAAAACAAAATTATATTCTAACAATGCTTTTAAATATTTGTTTAAAAAAAAAAAAAAAAAAAAGGTCCCTGATAAACAATGGAATTTTTTTTTTAAAATAAATAAATAAATGCTTTGCGTTCTACAAATTAAGTCAGCCTGCTGATTCTTCGTGGCATCCCATGCCAGCGGTGCAAATGTCCCCAAGCATGAATGTTTTCCAGGACAACGTTTGAAACAAGACAATGTACACACATGTCTTTCAAAGAAAATCTTAAGACATTCAAGCTCCAGCGAAGCGGTAGGAAAAAGGGGTAGATGACGAAAATAATTATGTGGTAAAATACCGAACAATAATTAGATTTTATACATTTAATAGCAGTTTAAAATCCGTTTGTAACTTCATGAGAGAAAAAAGGTTCACGTTTTCTCTTTCCATTGTTGAATTAATTTAAACGGACCTTGAAACTACTCTGAACACCGTAGACGTGATATGACATAAACTTGCGCCAAACCACTTTATGATCATTTTCTGGCCACAAACATTCCCTCTTTCTTTCTTTAAGATTACTTTCCATTCCTAGTGAGTCTGTAAACTAATTGGGGTGAAAATTAATTAGTACTAAAAAATTATATTCTACCCAAGTCTTTTAAAATGTTCCCTACTAATTGACATACTAAAGTGCAGATCAATTCAAAAAAATATTTGGGATCAATTACTGAGAATTATGCTTGCTCATCTCCACTCCAGAACTATCCACTTTATTCGACGTGTATATTGCAGTGTGCCATATACTTTCCCTATACTTTGCTTCTCAAGTTTCTCTTGGAGGTCACCCACTTAATCTGCAGCTTTTCTGGCCTTTATCTGTGTTGCAAGGCCCCACCCAGGCATTTGTTCAATGCACTTAACGTCCTTGTGAAACACAAATCATCGAGCCGGTATGTTTGTCCAGTCCCATGAAGAGATCTCCGTCTGCATCGCTGCCAAATCTCCTTTCGACGTGGCCGTCGGACGATCAAGCCCAGAAACACTCAAGTCGTATCCCGTCCTATTATAGCGTCAGAATATCGAAGGCGAGTAGACTCCTAATGACGGCGCCGACGGCTCCTTTGAAAACGTGTTCCTCTCACAGCCGAGCGTTGCGCACATCAGCAACACATTAGCTTTAATTAACTGCAACATCGCTCAGCCGGGATGCCAAAAAGTGCGTAAGAGCTTGGGTGGTGGTGGTGGTGGGGGGGGGGGGGGGGGATGAAAGCTGTGAAAATCTAACTCGCATGTTGACATGACAGCGCCGCAGCGTTCCAACACAAACAGACACATTCAGAGGATATAAAAAGTCGACACACCCCTGTGTTCAAATGCCTGGTTTTTGTGATGTTAAAAATGAGACCAAGATAAATCATGTTTTTTTTAAAAAGCCATCATTAATGTAACCTTACGCCCAATAACCTATACAACTTAATTGAAAAACAATAATGCTTTCAGAGAGGGGAAGCAAATATTAACAACTGTCGTTGCACAAGTGCACACACCCTCTTAATACTGCGGATGTGGCAGTGTTCAGAATTAACCCACTACAGACTCACATTAAAAGGGAGTAAGCACAGACCTGCTAATTACTGAAAGTGACTCTGATTAACCCCAAATAAAGTCCAGATGCTCTAGTAGGCTTTCCCTGACATTTTTGTCACCACATCTTACAGCACAGGCCAAGGTCTGTTGAGAGCTTTCAAAGCATCAGAGAGATCTCATTGCTCAAAAGATAACGAGCAACCTTTTATTGCTCAGTGACTGTTTTTGTCAATGTCTTTATGTCTCCAAAGTGTTCTCTATCAATTGACTGTCTGTTGTCGTACTAGAGCGGCTCCAACTAACGGAGACAAATTCCTTGTGTGTTTTTTGGACATACTTGGCAAATAAAGATGATTCTGATTCTGAAAAGGCAACAGTTAGGAGACGGGGACAAAAGGATTTTCAAGCCATTAAATATACAAACACTTGACAAGTGAAGACACTTATCAGGTGGGGGGGGGGGGGGAAAGGCACAACAGAGACATTACCAAGAACTGGACAAGCCTCCAAAATGAATGAAAAAGATGGGGGAAAAATGGTCAGGGAGGCTGACAGCAACATTGACAGAGATTAAGGAATTGCTGGCAAGTAAGTACTGCCTGTTTAGTACATGCGACAATTTCCCGTCTTCTTCATATGTCTGGGCTATGGAGATAAGACACACACCAAAGAGTTAGGAGGAGGTTGTGAAAGGAAAGGAGAAGAGATAACAATGGAAGATACAAGGGGTGGCGACTGGCGACCCAGAAAGTTGGAAACGCACTGAAAAGAGAAAGGCACAAATGAAACGAGCCGCTCTCAATCTGTCGGACAGATCCCTTCCTAGATGCGTGCACACACGCGCGCGCGCGCACACGCACACGCACACACACACACACACACACACACACACACACACACACACACACACACGGGCCAATTAACCTGCAGAGGAGAAAAGTCACTTGGGCCTTTTCATGGGAGGATACAAGGAGGGCAAAGGGTGTACCTTCTCGTCTTCCTCTCATTTAAAGCACTACCTTCATTCCTTCCTACATTTGTCTCCTGAGCGAGTGTCCTTGACATGTTCAAGAGAGTTTTTGGTGTACAGAAAGGAAATTATTATTATTTTTTTTTTTTTGAATGAAGTAATTCCACAACGGTTATTTTCATTCTTCACTCCTTGCCTTGAAACAATCTTTCCTTAGACAACTTTTTTTCTTGTATATTTGTCTATGCATTTTATATTTTACAGAAAGAGTCTCTTTTTCCAGCCAGGATAAACATTTGTATGATGTCAGTGTGCTTCGGTATCTCATTAATACAAGCAAGTTATTTTCTAAAATAACAACACCTAATTTTTCGACAATATTTTTTCTCCTAAATCGTCTTCTCATGATGCTTGCCACTTCTGCTAAAACCTCCTCCATCCTCAGTTGAACAATTTATGTAGAGTGAAACCTGGGCCTGTTAATTGCCCACAAAGCTATTATTCTGTTGTATGAATGGCAACAGGTGGTACACAGGTTAATTCAGTTGAGTTAAGTTCTACCATTTAGTGGAAAAGCATTAATATGTTCTTCCTGTCACTGTATGTCGCTGGCATAGGTAGATGAACAAAGATGTATTATTGTAATTAAATAATATTGGATAATTTGGGAATCGTTGTGTTAGGGAGCTTTCACACCGAGAGTTCACTTTGTCTCAATCGGTTGATTGGCTTGTAAACCGTTTCTGCCCCAGTTTAGTATGTGTTCGCGCAGTGTAAAAACTATATAAATCCACGGGATTCTCGTTTTTGCTTAGGAGCATTCTTTTCCTATCCCAACTGAGTGAGATGACCCACAAGTACTTCAAGGATCCTTGTTGGCATTCTAAAAATGCTTATGAAAGGTTCCTCAATGCAACATTTAACTCACCTTTAACGCAGGTTACTCTGAAGCAAGCTTTACGAAAGGATGCTACCCATAAACTTTACGGCAGCAATAGTTATAGCTCCAGGCAAAACTTACCAACTCTATGCGAAGACACTTGAGAGTGCAGAAGCAAAAGTACTAGGCGCTAAAGCTTACGTAGAAGTGACAAATCGCAAGTAAGTTATCGTTATGCTACGTAACAGTTATTTTCGTAGCCCACAATTCACGCCAGAAGAAAACAAAAATGCCAACTTTACATTAATTTAGAAAGACTACTGGGTGCAGTGAATTTCCATCTCAACATACATAAGTTTAGCCTCTTAAGTGATTTTCACTGTTTGCGACAACATGGTTGAAATAAATACGACAAGCACACATGGATCAAAGGAGGGCTTTTTGTAGTCCTTTGGAAAATCGCAGTTTTGCGCAAGAGATGTCAGCAATGCTGTTCCAGGAGGGCTGTACTTTCCTATACAGGTAAGTTTGAAAGTGAGCACGTTGTCACCTAACCTTGACCCAATGACGTTTTCCACAAAGGTTACAGAGAAGTAGCATAAAGGTTAAGTTTACATTTCCGAAGAGGCCCCAAGCGCACCAAAATGTGTCATAACAACCACATGATGTCGCTCTCTTCCTTTATTGGTCACAAGAATGTAAACAGGAAGAAGGTTTGTTGTGCGCAATCGTGAATGGTGAACCAACAATGGCGATTGTTGATCATTTTACAATGATACGAACTACCTCGTCTCCTTATGACTGATGTTAGCACCCAAGGTTGCGTGTCAATTCAGTTATTTTGCTAATAGAACAAATACGTGCAATACAGAAATACTGTAGACTGCTACGGCTCTTGAGCTCCAAAGACAAAAGAGCAGACATTAAAACTAAAGCACTTGTTGTGGAGTCTGCCAACAGTGTGACCGTGCCCGCTGTTTTCATTTGAGTTGCCTTCATACCGCAGGCAACAAAACCACAATGACCTCACATCCTTGCTCGCCAACAATGTGCACGCACACACACACTTGGAGCAGACAACACGCCCACACGCCACCTCAGACAGCGGATGCGTACAAGATGCAGCTTTCCGCAAGTATTTACGAGCACATGTGCACTTTATTCCCTTCACATGAGCGGTCTCAGCATCGACTAGATGAAACGCCACAACACGCATCGCGAACGTCACGCTGGAACGAAATTTCTGCACGGATGTAAAAATGGAGCCATGGCAGTCATCACATGGGTGTGAATGCTTTTGTTGTATTTTCTTCTAAAGTACAACGGGAAGAAACTTTTTGTTAAACCCCACTGCATTCTTTTCACAGAATAAAATGTGCTTTGACGTGCTTGCTCAAAGAAACAAAACAGAAAATTATCAAAGATGGCCCATGACCACAAAACTACTGCTTGACTACTTTTGTCTTTTCTCCAATGTGCTCTGCCTCCTCAACCTTTACAAGACTGCACCACAGAAAGATTTTAATCTAGCCTTCTGGTGCACAAATTGTGCTGCTGCTTTCCTTTCGCTGCGCTCTGCCCATTCGTCAGGCCACTAATTACACTCCTTCACCCGCAGAACACCCTAAACACCTGCCAAATTCTCTGAAAACTTTCTATATGCGCAGCTTTCCCATATCAGTTCTCGTCAGTTTGCCACAGGAAACTGAAATTATACTGGATTGAATGCATCAGCTGAATGAGACACTAAGAAACAACAATAGCGTGTGGCTGTCAGCTACTCTGTGTGATTCAAGGAGAAAATAGGCCACTGCAGCAAAGTAGAGACTGTGGAGTATAATACAGGTACTAGAGCGCCAACAGCATAGTATTGGGGAATGGGGATTCCCAACCACTGTTTGTTTTCAAATTTCATTGAATTGGTTCGAAAATTATTTACGATTAATAATATATTTGTTCATCTATGTCAGAGACATAGAGTAACAGGCAGAACAACTAAATGTTCTTCTACTAGATGGCAGAAGATACAATTAACCTGTGTGTCCATCCACCTGTTGCCATTCATACAACCGAATAATTGCTTTGCATCCAATTTAACACGCTCACGTGTGACACACAGTCTAAGAAAGTGCATTTGTGAGTAAAGTGAGATGAGAGCAGCAATGCCACTTTTTGTGACACGGTGGTTTGGGAATGAATTCACCTATTCAACAATTTTTCTGCTCTTTCGCTCATGCCCTAAAATGCCACAAGATGGCGCCAAAGCCTGAGCTCATGGGAAAATAGTAAACGATTTCAAGGCTGTATTGCTGAAGTGAAACTCTAGATCTTTGAACGTTAGGGAGGAGTCAACTTTAGCCTGGGTTGTTAATGGAAGAAGTTACGGTGGCTTTGCCACATGCATTAAAAAAACAAAAAACAAATTGTTCTGTAAGCCATTTATTTTAAGGGTAATGTTGTTATGAGTTTGAAATGAGATTAAAGAGTTTTGGGATCACAGTTTGTGGTACACTTACGGTTTAAACTATTAGTTAAAGTGTTTACTCTATTACAATTGCTTATAATTAGAGATGTTCCATACCACTTTTGTTCAGACCCATACCAGTAACAGTATTCACCGATACAGAGTATTGATATCACTAGTACTTCTGATACATAAAATTTCAATTAACACAGTGACATAATTGTGAAAAAAAAAATTTCATCCAAGTATCGGTGGCTTGTATCGGCAGCCTTCAGGAGTACCCGATACCTTGAAATAAGGCCGGCCCATCCCTACTTAGAATAATGAGCAGAGTGGTATCAAACATACTTGTACTCCTTAATCCTGAATCTCCATCCAACCCATTTCACCTCAGACTACCATCTGAAATGAAAAGATGCCGAGTTAGAATGTCTAACAGAGAGGCAACAGCCCTGTTTTGCGTTGTTCAATTGTCTCCAGTGAAGACAAAAAGTCAAACCCCTTTGCAACAGCATCACTCTACTTTGCACCGAGCTGCAGAAACATGTTGCTAATCTCTCAATGACTACGGCACTTAGAGGGGAGGGGCAGGCAGCCAGGCACCTGTTTCATTAGCACCTTACATCACTTCTTTCTCAACCCCCCGCCCCCCAAAACAACCCCTTCTCTACCGCCTCATTTCTCCCGCAAGCCTCCTTATTCAAATTTCCCTGCTGTCAGCCCACATTAGCAGATAGCCACAGTTTGCCTGTCAGCCGCCTTAATTGCTGGAGGTGCCTTCTTTTATTAGGTAACCCACGCCCCTCCCCTCAGCTCGTTTGCCAATTCCATCGAGGCGCACCTCCACCGCAGCGTGTGTGTAAACCAGAGATCGCGTCAGCCTCGTTTCCTTCATTTTCTCCTGCTGATCTATGGCCGCGCTCACATGTGGGCAGCGGCGACGATAAAGAGCTCAACTAAACTGGGCCTAAAGGAGGGGCACTAGTGCTCCGGCAACTAACCCGCTAATCAGCTCAATATTCGAGAAAAACAAAAGTGGAAAAAGAAGAGCCTCTTCGAGTGGGACGAACAATGCCAGCAAACACTGCAAAAGCAGCTCGCGTACATCGACGCAGCCTGAGGATGACCTCGGCAATTTCCATCAGCTTGCCTGTGATTTCCTGCATACGTTTTAGAGAAACAATTCAGGAAAACATCTTTTATAACAAGAGGTATCGTACAGTAATTACAGTAATCACTATTCATATTTCATAAAAATCACGCTTTTTTTTCTTGTTGAACCTAAACCCATCTGTTTGTTGAAAAACTCACCTACGTTTTGGGGAATTTATTTGTTCTGGAGGATTTTAAAAGCATTTGAAGTGCTCGTTCTATGGTTTTTTTTTTAAGAATATACTAAAAAAAAAAAAAAAAAAAAAAAAAAAAAAGAAAATGGCGGCCGCATTGTCAAACTGCTACTTGCTACTGTTACAAGCTGAGAACAACATCAACAGGCTATTTGCAGGTCCTACATGCGTATAGCATCAGAAGACATTACAAGGGGTCCTCAGTTCTGTTCCTGCAGCGGCGACAAGTTGGAACATGCAAGTAAGTAAAATATTTGTATGAAAAGCACTTCTAGTACATACTGCAAATACAAAACAATTGAAAGAACAGTAAGTAAGCAAGCGCTAACCAAATGTTCCTTTTTGTGCCATGTGACGACATATTCTAAGCCAGCTGCGCAAATTAGTTCATTGGTACACACGAAAACTGTCGGGACCATCAAGAACTGGAGCTACAAACATGTTCTCGGTCATGAATGTCCACTTAAAGGAAAAATTTTAGACCTATAACTTGCAGCAATGGCCGGTAAACGACAGTTATCTGTGGTGCGTTTCATTAAATAATTTGCTGCAATATTTTATAAAATAAATCACAATATAATAAAGAGAGGTTTAGGAATTTCCAGAACGCAATCATGTACGTCACCATCTACCAGCCAGAAACAAAAGAGGGTGCTGTTGACACACAAACTTTGAACCTAAGCATTTCCACCAATAATGATTTTTACTTTCCATGATATACCATTGGCAAGTTTGCTAATCTACAGTCAACACTCCTTTCCACGATCTTTGTGATATTATATCCTTGATCGCCGCGCTTACTCACTGAACCTGCTCAAAAAGTCCATTGAAAACAGTTTGTGTACAAAGTACGAGCAGATTTATGGGCAAAGTGACAAAACGAGCTTTTCAACACGCTCCAGTGAGACAAAGTAAGAGTTGGGCAAAAGGTCATTGACAAATCCAGTTTAACAGCATCAATTTAAAAACACGAAGATTGGGACAAAGACAAGATATTTCCTGTCCGAGTCAATCACATTAAAACGCAAACAACACCGCACTTAAAGCTGAACCAGACAAAGCAGGGTTCCTGTGTTCAATATTTTGAGAGGACCAGTTTTGGTTGGTAACCGAATCAGAGGATTAGGCTAGTCGGATCACTGTTGCCACTAATGGGTTTTAAAAGGCTTTCATGACGTCTAAAAGTACAGAAACTGTATGTTTCGCTGTAGAACACTGTGAGAGGGGATCTGTTATTGCGCACTGACAGCTGCTGTTAAGAAGGGCAAAGGCTTTAACGAAACAGACTACACGAGAAGAGGCACAGAAGTGGCTATTAGCAAACCCCTCCCCTCCAACGAGGGCATTGTCCTGAAGAAAACGGAGGAAAAGGGGAGTTGGTAATATTACAAGACGCCGTGGATGATCATTTGGAAAAATACAAGATTAGCTATTCTTAGTAGTAATGATAAAGGCAACGCAAAAGGTCTTTTAACTCCACTTCTGCCAAAGCAAATATGCCCAGGGAACATTTGATATTGTGCCATTAACTCTGAAATCCATTCAAATCTAATCTAAAATTCCAAATTCAGAAGCCCTTTTTGTAGCATATCATTTGGATAACACCGCCTCACTGCATCTAATTTTGTTTGTAATCGCTCATTAGCAGAGCATAAGATCGGTGAAGGTAATGAAAGACACTCAATCTCCATAACATTAGGTACACCTGAACGCTGTGGAAAAAAAATAATAATCTGAATTTACAAAGATAATAATGCTTACCCTTGACTGACACTGACAACATGTTTATTATTGGTATTAGAGAAGTGGACTGCATCATACTAAGACTAGGTTGAACCAATTAGTCAATTCGTGGTCTTTATTACTCCACATCGACATTTAAAGCTTAATGTCGACTTCTCACAAATCACGTTTTTGGAATCTCGTCTTCCAATCGGCCAATCCACAGAGGAGCTTTCGACTCGGCCGCCTGCTGCCGTCGCTGGACTCTAAAGCTCTGTGAAGCAGCAAAATGTCCAGACAATAAGGCGACACAGTCTTCATTCATCTGCACGGGTCTGAGAGTACGAAAATAAGATGGTTGTGGATGAGAATAGCAGCTAGCCTCGCTAGCTTTGGCTATTGCGATCACTGCTAGTTTCACAATGAAATCATCTTAAAAATATTCATACAAGCATGACCACGGGCCTGTTGGCGAGGAACGAAGGAAGCGGCAAGTCTATCCTCAAATACAATAAAAGCACAAGTGAAATACAAACAGAGAAACAGAGAAATGCTTAATGTTTTTGGGAGCCTGGCTAGGATGTCCCATCTTACAACACACTATGCTATGGAACAAAATGTTAAGACATTGTAACAAAGTTAAGCATACATGTTTTAAACATACTTTCATTAGACTGAAACTATCAGACTTAAATATAAATATAGAAAATACAGAATCGAAAGCTCAGTTGTTTTTGAACTAATAGAAGTAGATCATGTTTCAACTAATCACACGCTATGAACTAATGTTCAGCTTTGAGCATAAAATTAGTGTGGCGATCAATTCATTGTAATCAGATTTTCAAATGATAACTTTTGTTTACGCTAGCCATAGCCGCATGTTTCTTTTTGCGTATATAGGTCAAATTTGTCACAGCAGGGCAGTACGCAACACTGACAGGTTATTGGGCGCTTCGTCTTTCACGGATGAAACCGTGTGCCAAGTTGATGGGGCCCATCGCTTGGAGGTGAGAATCGGAGCTACTGCATGGCTGTGTTTGTGTGTGTGTGTGTGTGTGCGCGCGCACGCGCGTACTGAAAGAGAAACAGGGTCATCGCTTTCCCAACCAGCGCTGCCGCAGACTGCGCCTCTCGCCCTGGGACGCCTGCCCATACATTAAGATGTGGTTTGGAGCCTCTCGCCGGAACACAGCAAGGAGAGTCTGGATGAGAGGGATTGGGTTTACAGTGTAAACCGCAGAGCCACAGTCTGCCTCCTGCCCTGCCTTACTGCAGCCCCTTTTACTACATACACAGCTGCTGCAGGTCACAAGATCACAGCAAAAGGAAGTGCAGGGGGCTAAAAGGCCAATAACCACGTATGATGCCGCTGCAATGTAAATCCTGCCAGCTATTATCTTAACAGAATTTGGGCTTTCCACCTGAATGGCTCAGAAGGATCGCAAGTAAATTCAAATTTGCATGCTTAATCTGCTTCCACAGCACGGCACGTGAATGTCAAAACACCGTCAGGGGTGGCGTGGCTGAGGCATGGAGATGAGGGTTAGGCAAATGAATGAGTGCTTAATTGATACTTCATGCAGCTAGAGGACCAGTGTTTATGTATTTCACTCAACTCAAAAGCCCTCCACGTAACTTGATTGACACAAATTAAAAGCCGGGTACATCTTTCAGGGGGGGGGGAACATTGTCCCTTTAGGGCTCGAATGGCTCGTCACTGGGATGGTACTGTCAAAATAACTTTTTGAACCCTTGATATTTGAATCACAGATTAGCTGTTGAACAAGAGTACTTCAGGAATCCAGTATTTACTCCTGAGGTACCATAGTGTAGATCAGAGGTTCTCAAAGTTTGAGTCCAGTGACCCCTTACAGGAGAGATTTTTTTTCCCATGGACATCCTCTTAATCATGATGAAAACTAACTACATAAGAACTTTTTTCCCCCCAAAGTTTCAACCTATTCATGACATCACCTCACCTCAGGGAAACTCCACTTTCCAAGAACTGCAGCCTCCCTCAGGCTTCAATGAGTCACGCCTCAAGGGAGTCAGAAGTCATAACGAGAGAATTGGCACAACAGTACAGCGTGCAAGCCAGCACATAAAAAGAAGACATGCACACACATAGGAGAATATGGCCCTACGTGCCCCCAGTGGAGGCAATTTTTCTCTCCTAACTTGCACACAGACATTAAGGATGCTTTCCCACCATGATTCTTTCATCTCCAAATCAGCTCATTTGTTTATTTTGAAATGGTAACAAAAAAAATAAATAAACGCAGTACAGGTAACTATACCAGATCGACCGTTTGTCTTTTTGATTGTAATTATTATTGGTTTACAGCACGAAACAGTGTTACTTAACACAAAACAGGAAAAATGTCATTTGTTGATAACTAAGAAGAACTAAGGACAACCTACGAGGCTACAACTCACCTTCAAATAGCCGAGTGCAATTTAAATGGACGTTGCAAGCTAAGTGACCATATTTGGGACATTTCATCTGTTGACTACCTGTAGTCATGTCATCATGATCCCTTCTGGAGTCAAACCTCATTTGTTCATTTGCCAGTCAGACTGCTTGCCCATCACAACTAAACTATCCACCCATCCATTTTCTATTGTCCTTTTCTTCATTAAGGGGACAAGGGCTGGCTGGACCCCATCCCAGCCAACTTTGGGCATGAAGCAGGGTACAACCTGAACTGGTTGCCAGCCAATTTTAGGGTAGCAGACAAACAACAATACTATAGACAATTTAGCATCTTTGTTATAATATGCATGTTTTTGGAATGCGGAATGAAGCTGGAGTACTCTGACAAAACCCTCGCAAGGATGGGGAACCGAGAATGTCAGAACTGTGAAGCAGACGTGCTAACCACTAGTTCACCGTGCAGCCCACACCCAAACTATATCAAAGTTCATTTGGAACATAACGACACACCGGGTTAAGTGGTCTGCACACGAGTTCGTTTGCTGTGGTCATTCCTGAGCAAACAAACTACTAGGTAAAAAGGGGTAAACCAATATTTGTTTGATTAAAGCAGACCAAGACCAAAAAAGGCGACAAGAAGCTTGGTTTGTTTTGACCACACGTACCTTTTGTAGACCGAAGACCATTGGGAAACGATCGTCCAGTATAAATGCAGGTCTTTTTAAAAACATGTTCAGTGGTATTGTGACCGCACTCCTAAAACAAAAGCCTCTTGAATGGCCACAGTTTGGTTTGTAATCCCTGATCTGGCTTGCTTTCCCGTTGTTGCTAGGAACTTACAATCAATTCTATGCCCATGCTTCAGGTGCTATGCTCAACAGCAGGGTGCCAATAAGTGGCATGGTAATGGCTAAAAATAACTTCACCACTCAGTCAAACGATGCTAAAGACATCGTGCTACCATCCTTTTAGGTAGTATTGATATTTATGGTTTTCTGGGCACTATTGACATAGTGTGATTTTAAGTAAAACAACAATTATACAGTGGTTTCTTGTGTATACAAAAATCTGTGAAGTAACGACAATATTTATTTTATCATTTATATTTGCAAGTTGAATGTATAATACCAATACAAAATATGCATGTGAGGTACGTGGAGGTATAATTTTTTCTACTTCACCATCTAGACTATAGTATCTGTGACTTTGAATGTGTGTCGGTTTAAAAGGTGGGGGCTGGCCAGTTGAGTTACGTGGGAGTCAGTTAGCCAGTATGCTTGTTGAGTCCCTGGGTGTCAGTTTAGGCTGTAGGAGCTAGTAGCTAGTGTATGAATATGCTAATGTGTATATTTTGTTAGTATTTGTTCAATAAAACGATTGAAAGTGCACTGGCAGCAGTGTGTATGGTTGACCACTTGTGGGGGTATTACGATACATTCTAACTAGCAGCGGTAAGCTATTTTAAAATTAGCTAATGTTTATATAATTGTGTCGGCACGTAGATGTGCTGTAATGTAAGCTAGTTCTGGTTTGCAGTACACTAATTGAACTTTATCTTCTTTCAGTGTGAAATGATTCCAAATTTGGGACATTCTCAGTCTTTTACACACACTTTCCACCTGGCTCGGACTTATTGCTACGAGAGTCTGCGGTAAAATTAGTCCGTGTACATAAATGAATGCCGCAAAAATACTGCAATGTAAAATTAGAAATTTACATTAAAAATGCACAATGCAGTGAGACGGCAAAAATTGAAACCGCGATATGGCGAGGCACGACTGTACTATTACTTATGACACCTTGTGAAACGGTTGTATCGATATTTACGGTTTCCGACAGTACAAATATATTTTTAAACATACAATTATATGATTTTAAGAGGGGGCGGGGGTAATTTATTTTTTATTTTTTTTTTAAAGATAGTTGAGAATGTGTCAACAAGCAGAGTTGACTCACTTCCCTCGCTCTCAGGCATCAGAGCAAAAGGACAAACACACATGGTCCCTTCATCCCCACCATCATTCCACTCCAGTATCGTGTATATAGTGTGGAATTAAAGCTCCAGGTTTGTGGTGGGGAGGCACCCAAGTCTGTAAAGTTCCCCTCACTCATTCACTGGTCTGTGGCTAACGAAATGAGACTGACCTTTATCGGACACCTAAACAAAAACAAGACAACAAAAAAACGAGCACCGCTCCGATGGCGTTTCATGGACACTTCCTACTCACCGGTGCTCGGTTTTGAGGGAACATTCTGCCGGCAAAACGTGCGTCTCCGGACGGTTATTGTCCTTCTTGTCCCCCGGCGAGGCGGAAAAGCTTGCTCGAGGAATACGAGGAGAGCTTTTGTAATTATTTTTTTTTTTTTTTTTTTTTTTTTAGTGGGACATTTGGCAATGAAGCTGTTCCGAGGGCTCGCTCATTCCTCTCGCCTTCCTTTGTTCCGACTATCGCGGCTCTCCCGGAGCACCCGCCGCCCCGCTCTCGTCGCGTGAGGGCCGGGGCAGGAGGGAGCAAGGAACCGGTCCTGCTTGGAAGACTTCCTCAGTACGAAGGGGGTTGGTCCCTCTCCACGAAAGTCTCCCAAAACTTGAGGATAGGTCCAGCGATATCGGTTAGCCCCTCTCTCTTTTTTTCTCTCTTTCTTGTTCTTTCTTTCTTGGCGAAGAGGAGGAGGAGCGGCTCGCAGACGGACACGCAACACAACAGCAGCACATTGAATGCAGCCGCAGCCTCTTTTGTCTCCCTCGTTGGCCTGCACTCCTTTCACACAACACTCCCTCTCCCCCTCTCTCATCCTCAATGGGACAGAACATAGGAGTTCTTAAAGGAAGGAGGGGTGGTGGGGGGGCTTAAATACGCCCCCCACGCTCACACACAGCCATAGTTTGGGTTAAATATTACGGCAAGGCTGCACGTGCAAGTCAATATCGCTATTTCACGGGAGGGAAAAAAAGTTGAGATTTTTATTTAATTAGGTTTACATAAATGCAATTTAGATCAGTCCGCATAATTAAAAAACAGGGTTATTTAAATTGGGGGGGGGGGGGGGGCAAGGCTCCGTGGAATTGTTCTCAGTAGTGATTGAATGAAAATCTCCACGTGGGGCTCGGCCGAGGAGCTGGTGGAACGAGCCAATCGGCGTCGGGTAAGCCCACGTGGGGCTCGGCTGTCCCTTTGCTGATTGGAGCGCAGGGCTCCCGCACGTCGATCAGAGAAGAAGAAAAACGGAGGGGGGGGGGGGGGGGGGTGCATTTGAGTTAACCCCTTGTTGGCGACGAGGGGGCGGTGCTTGGTGGTGTGGTGGTTTGTATATTGCGATTCGGTGGTTTTCCGCTTTTCTCGCCACAAGCTTGACGGCGCTCTTGTTGAACATCTTACATTTTGTCCTTGTTGGCGTGGTGATAAGACTAAAAAGATGTGCATCATCATCAACATCAACACATCACCGCCCCCTCCTCCACCCATGCTTGTGTTTTGCTAATCACCACCTCAAGGGAAGGATTGGAAGGGCCCACTGGTGATAATGTAGCAAGAACACACACACAAACTCACAACCACACACGCGTGATGTCTTCATTGTTGCAGCCTGGAACGCGAGAATTATTTCAGCCAAGAAGGGAAATAAATTGTAGAAAATTGGTATTCTGGTGGCAAGACCCCTTTAGCGGGGCTCATAATTAGAGAGAGAGAGATATTGAAAAAGCAATTTCTGACAGTGGAAATCACAACCTGCCAGAGGTGGAGTTGGAAAATATAGATGTGTGTGTGTTTGTGTGTGGCTACAACTATGTGTGTGTGAGTGAGAGCGAGAGAGAGAGAGAGAGAAAGAGAGAGAGAGGCCAAGGGGGGAGGGAGGAGGAAGAGAATAAAGGATGAAGGACAGCAGGGGGGATGCTGAGAAAGACGAGTCAGTGGGGGGGTTAGTGCACATCTCTGATGAAAAAAAGTGTGCGTGTGTGAGGGAATGGAAGGGGAAGAAAGGCGAGGGCGATTGTGGAAGGAAAAGATGGAGGAAGAGGACACATTTTATTGCCTTTTTTTTTTACACTCCTCTGCAGAATTTTAATGCAACAGCATCTCCAATTGCGGCATCACATTTATTAGAATAATGTCAAAGAGGAGGAATGTGACGCACGGAAAGTGGCTTCACGCGGTGTGTAAGCGGCCGGGTGCACGGGAAGGCTCGCATGCTAGCGGGAGCGGGTGACATGGTGGTGGGCGGGGAGGGGGCAAAAATAATATAGAAAATACAAAAGATAAGTGAAGGACACACACTGTATATTGCTATTGGCAGGTCAGATGAAGGTGTGTGTGTGTGTGTGTGTGTGTGTGTTGGCCAGACTCCAGCGGTTAAATAGGTTCTCTCCCCCACACAAGTGAGGGACATCAAAGTCCAGCCAACAATGTCAAGGGAGATTTTGGGGGGTTTTAGGTGGCCCGTGCGAGATCATAAAGGCGGGAGGGTCCTTGCGACGCACGGATGCCGAGTGTGAGTAAACACGCTGGCCTGCATGCAGGTGTCATGTCTCCTGTGGGTCAAAACAATGGAAAGGAGGAGGAGGAGGAGAGGCCTGCATACCTTCATAATCACAACTTGAAGCGCAGGAATGCAGGGAGCACACGGGGAGGCTTTGAACGAGGCCAGTTTGATTCCCACAGAACTCCGCAAATGACTTCATCGAGTGCGATATGAACAATAAACACCAAGGTGTCACGGTGCGAGGGGATCAGTCAGTTTCACTTGACGGGTTTGTGATTTAACCCTGGACTGTGCCATTGCAAATGCACATACAAGGTGTGACAATAAAGAGACCGTGGTAAACCCCCGCACCGTTGCACCCGTCCACCCGCCCGCCGCTTGTCCTCATCGAGCCTGCCCCACACCGAGCGACACGCCGAACCGCAACTGGACAGTCGTGAACAAATTACAGTCGGTGACTCGCACCCGCACGCCTGGCAATTGACCCTCGCGCACATACCAGCTTGCTGCAGCGGAAAAACTGTGACCCCTGGTGTTCTTATCATGTTTGCATTAGGGTCATGGGTGATCTGGAGCCTATGACAGCGGACGAGTCACCAGTCAATCGCCGGGCACATATAGACAAAGAGGAATTCACACACAAATTCACACTGATGGACGATTTTCGAGTCTTCAGTGAACCTAACATGCTTCTTTTTGAAATGTAGGATGAAGCCAGAGAAAACCCAAGTACTGGGAGAACATGCAAAGATCCAAACCCAGAACTTCAGAGCCGTGAGGCCCAGAAAAAAAATGCATTTGCGTTAATTACTGGTTGGTTGGTTCTCGCGGTCACGACATTGCATCTTCTCCAACAGTCTCTTGAATTAGTTGGAGACACTCGGTTGGGCTCTTGCCCAATTTAACCAGCAATTTCAAGCCGATTCTTCACTCCCTCCGCATGCGACGCAAAAGTCTGAAAAAGAAAGTGTTCAACAACATGTTAAAAAAAAATCATGAAAAAGAAAGCACAAGTGTAAGAGAGTGACGAGGTATGATAGCAGTGTGCTACAGAAAAGTCTGACAAAGAAGTCCAGAATGAGAGTGTGACAATGGGAGACCGTATCATCATACAGAAAATCCTGAAAAAGAAGTACACACTGAGATTGTCGAATAATAAGGAGAAATTCGGCCATCACAACTGCCAAGCGGAAAAAAAGACCTACTACAATTGATTAAAAGAAGGACATTCTGGGCATTTTCAAAACAAATTATCTTGCCAACCTGATAAAAGAACATCAAAGATTATGACAAAAAAATGTACTTAAAAATGTACTGAATGATTCAATTAAAGTGTAAAGCACATACAAGTTAAACAAAAGTTGTACCTAAATAAAGATTTGAAAACAAACTGTTGTAAATGTACTGAATGCAAAAAGTTAAACACAACTGAAATGTACTTAAAAAATTGACTGTACTGGATTTGAGAAAAAAAAAGTTAAAGCTATTAACATTGGGTCCATTTTGAACATTGAATTCATTGATTCTTTCGTATACCACTGGAGGGAGTCCCTGTACTATGAGAATCACTCTTGTAGAAGAATAGTGGCCAGATGTTGTATGTAAAGCCCAAACAACAACATTCAAGAGATTCAGAATGAAGCAGTAGCCACTAATGTGTTTACATGGTAAAAACGGTGGCGCAACAATCAATCCTGAACTTTTTCCATTTCTATTTAGGTTGACACAAATAAACCACCGATGGATGCTTTTCCACTGGCAAAAGCAGCAACTATTTCAAGTACCTAATCAGCAGATTTGTCATTGTAAAACATGGCTACAAATGCCAAAAAGCAACCCATATGCTAGTGCTACCTCACGCTGTTGCTGTGCCTTAGCGCTGGACACTGCAGCCCTACACTCCACAGTCTCCACTTGGCAGCAGCAACCCGTTTTTTTTTTTTTTTTGAATGCGGTTAAGTCATACATTATGAAGCTGCTGTGGTATCTGCACTGCGCTTTGTACTCCACCACTACTGCCCTTTAAGACGGGGTCAAAAATGGCAGGAAGACAAGGCCACAGCGCTGTTATGGTGGAGCCCCCCCCCCACACACACACAAACAGAAACCCTCCGTCTGCCCACTCCCCCTTACTAATCTAACCCTCCCCTATTCACCCCCACTCCCACCATCGCTGTCCTCCATCAGACAAGATGGGTGTCAGAGCAGAGACGGCGCAGTGATTTATTGGCCTCAGATCCTTGGGGACACAACCTCAACCCCACCCTTATGCAAGCCACACACACACACACACACACACATCATGCAGCATCCGCCCCCTCCTCGCTCCCACTGCCTGGCCCCTTGGGGAAAAGAAGGGGGTAATGACCCACATCAGCAGCAGCTCATACAGCCCTCCCCCCCCCCACACACACACAGGCAAATACAAATAAATACCCCCAGTGACACACATACACATGCATGCCCACATGAAACAGATGCATTTACGCCCACGGCCATGTGAATGAGGGTCCTCAGGAATTCCAGTGCACAGTCCCCCCCTAATGTTGTTTTCCACTCGCCAGTCTCCATGCGATAAGACACTTCAGTTCAACACACTTCATTTCAATGACAACACTTATTCATAGTTTTAATTCTTTTTTTTCCTTCTCCGAACCGAGACTTGTCGTCACAAAGGGTGAGATGAACTTTTCCTTTTACCGAACAGAACAAAGGAGTGACACACCGCAGTCTTCGAATGGGAGTGCGGCACGTTCAGCCTTGAACGCCGAAGCTGCACCGCGCGAGCACAATACAGGCAACTCACAAGAAATGCACTTTGGAACTTCATTTACACCAGTTTGGCTTGTTCTTTGGCTTTCTGTGGTTGTTTTATTTTTGTGGTGGAGGATGGGCCAGAGTTTTCTGAGGTTTCCCCCTCCCTGTCCTGTCCCCTGCTGGCCTGCGCTCTTTCACACAAACTACTAATTTCTTGACTTTGTGGATTATTTCTAGTCCTTGTGTTGATTTGTTTTGTGCAAGGTGGTGGTTATCATGAATAAATGGCAAGAGCAGTGGCATGGTCCTTTTTTTGTACTCTGTGGCTTATTTCTGTTGGTCTTTCGGTTGATTTCTATTGTGCAAGGTGGTGATTACATTGATAACGTTATTATAATTAACAAAACAGAGGGAAGGAAGGAAGGATGGGAAGGTGGTTGGATGGAATAATGGATTGAAGTAAGAAAGGAAAGAAGGAAGGAAAGACAGGAGGTAGGAAAGAGAAGTATGTAGAATAGAAAAGATGGCAAGATAAAACGTTAAATATGTTTATTTGTATAAGTGTATACCTACTTTTGGCCCAACCTGTATATAATTGTCGCTAGTGGCGTTATGCCAAAAAAAGTCATGTATCTAATTGGAATTAGTAAAATAGCCTATGTCCATGATAATAAAAAGTCGAATAATGTTTAATAACCAGTCCACACTGTAACCTTTGCTGGTTTATGTTGAGTTTACCTGCTGAAGGCGGAGCACAGTTGCTTATGTTGCTGTGATGTCACAGTTAAAGCCAAAATCCGCCCCCCCCAAAAAAAACACAAAAACTAAACTGTTGCTAACGAGCTAGCTTCATCATTGCTCGATTGCTTGTTTTGCGACATTTCACGAGGACGCCCTTTTGCGGCAGTAGTCTGCAATTGCACAGGAGCGCCACACAGCGTCGCCAAAGTACAGTCATAGCAAGCCTGGCGGAATGGAAGTGGAGTGGAAAATAGAAACATATTGGTGAAAGTGGATGTTCGCGTGTCGCTATGAGGATGGGAGCCACATGCAAACATACCCACACACACACACACATGAAGCCTCGAGGGGGCCTCGTGGACTAAAATAGCTGAGCAGTTATGGCCGTAAAAGCTTGGCTTGCGCCTTCAGTGTAGGCCAGGTCATTAGAATGCAGACCAGAATGAATGCAAACACATTTATGCATATTTTTGGAAGGTGCGTGTGTTTGAACTGCTATTAGTCACTATTGTTTTGCTTGCTCAGCTCTTCACAACTGAGAACGATGTTATAAAAAAGACCTACCATCAAAATATAATACTTAGTTTTTTAATTATTATTTTATTGTAGTGGTTGTTTTTTACTTTAATGGTGAGGAATTTTATAAATGCACTAGATTTTATTCTCTGAAGAGTAATATTTTTTTCCCCTGAAAAGTTTGAATAATTTTGTAAAATTTGAAATTAATTCTCATAGTATTTTTAGTCATTTATCATATTTAAATGAGTAAAACAATCATTTTGGAAATAGTAAGAAATAAAATTTTAAAAATCCTGAAAAATGTTTTTATTCTTGTAAGATTAAATTTTGTTAACTGATTTATTGTGGGTAGAAAAAGAAGACTATTTATGTTGTATTTCCTTTTGAATATGCAAATAAATCTGAATTTACCCTTGCACGAATTCTATAAAACTATATAAACATTTTAGTTCAATCAAAAAAATATCCTGAGTATATTATTTATTTACAAAATTAATAAATCAGCCTTTGGAAATTATACAACTATATAAAATGGAAAGGTTTTCCTTTTCAAGAAATATGATGCTTAATTCATGTAAGATTACTACCTTTTTTCTATCACAAAATAAATCAAGTGAAATTTTGATTTGAAAAACAAAATCAAACACAACATATGACTTTATTTTAGCAACCTACATTTCTGAACACAGTAAAAAAAAAATGACTTGTAACATTTATCAATATCCTTTCAAATGATTGTAAAATTACATTAAACTAGATGACCAAATACACCTTCATCTCCTGCGTCTCTTTTGACTTTTGATATTAAGTTGTTGCACAGAAGTAAAGCGGAACATCCAGTTTCTATTTCAAAGCACCGTTCCCGTATTCTCTCTGACTTTGTGTGTGTGGTTTCGTGGTTCCAGGTTGATTGCTCTTCGCCTTGAAGACTTGCCAGTTGCTCCTGCAGCCACATGAAGAGGTCTCACTCCTTTGCCTCTTTACAGACACTTACCGTGTGTGTGGTGTTGACAAAGTGTGGGTAAAAGTAGTACACAAGAAACCCCTCCCTGTCCGCCTCATTACAGCCAGTGCTCATTAAAAATACATCTGACAGTGGCAGGAATTTCAAACAGTGTAGTTATTCGCGTGAATAGTCGTTAGGGCACTTTGAAGAGGTTCCAACTCCCAATCAATGTCCGAGCAGCTACTATGAACGCTAGAAAAATTCATCTGAAGAGTTTTTGGGAGGCTTCTGTTGGCTGACGAGCATCCACACCCAGTCTCTTGTTGCTCAGGGCGTTGTCATGCGCCTCTCAACCTGAGTCATCTTACTTTTCTCCTTTTCCAACAGACCTTGGCTACTTCTCAGCTTCGACTCGCCAGGCCGAAAAACTCACACTTGCAGTGATTCTCAAAAGTGTGCTACGAGTACCAATAGCGCCATGCAAAAGGGTCAGTAAATTAACTGTAACCGGAGAGAATTGAAGTTCTTGATTGCGAGTTTAGATAAAAGGACGAGAACATGTTGCTCCAAAAATGTATGTGAAAACGAAAACATGTAAACGTCCTCCTAACTACTCCTAAATTTGTGTTCAGAAGGCGAAACGGTATGCGACCATGTTGACAGTGTAATTTGTGTTATTGTACTGTTGAGAGCGAGCAAGTCTGACACAAAATGGTGTTCACAAGTGTGGAGAGTCTGAAATAAAAGAAAACCTGTGGGAGGACTTACAAGTACAAATAAAACGTATGTTTTAAAACATCCAATACACAAGCCAACATATTACAATGACGCTTGTAGTTAAATTTGTTTAGTTTTAAGTACATTGTGTAGTTTTGAAGTACAGTGGTCCGTCGGGATACGAGTGACCCGAATTGAGAGTTTCTTGGGGTGGATTTTTTATTTTGAATTGTGAGCAAAATTTTGAGATAAGAACGCTGTATGGTGGCAGTCAACTCAAATCAACTCACTTCACAACAAGCAGCAGTTTGGCAGATAGTGAACAATTCTTCAGAAAGAAGCTTCAAGATGTTTAATGCCGTGGCCACTTGAGGTTTACTGTCAAACTAAACATCAAACGCATGTGACACATGTTGTGTATTTAAAACAACCACAAAACTTTGCCTTCCGCTAGCTTAATGCTCACACACATTGCAAAACACCACAGACGGGATAACAAATAGCATCCTTAGTCGCAGTGTTATGCCCCTTTAAGTAACGTATATTTTAAGGGAAAGGGTACAGCAACACATGTAGACAAACAGTATGATAATACTTACAGGCATATTTTCTTTATCCTTTGCGAAGAATGACTAAAACAACAGTAACTGTGAAACCATTCCTCGTTTGTGTCTGCATAACTTATTATACTGCCCCCCGGTGGCCAAGTCGCAAACACAAGCAGCAGCCAAATGAATTAAGTACACTATGTTCATAATAAGCACAGCACATATGTATCCAGAGTTGCTGCTCCTTCTCGGGATGACAACATCTCAACCTTGAGTCCCAGGAGCGACAGACCCTGCGGTTGTTTACCTCACCGTACCACATTAGACGTGTTTCTCCCCCCCGCCCCCCCCCAACCCTCCCTTTACCTGCCATCCATCTATAAGGACATAAGGGCTAAGTGGAAAGACATGAGGCGAGAGAAATGGCGAGTGAGTGTAAATACATAAATCACACGGCGACACGCAAGGCCAAGGGCAGGGAAACATTGGACTGAGGGTGCTCCTTCTCACAGTCTTCTTTCTTTCTTATGAAGTAATGTATAGTACTAGCGACATATATTGCATATTACATACAACCCCAATTCCAATGAACTTGGAAGGTTGTGTTAAACATAAATAAAAACAGAATACAATGATATACACATCATATTTGAGCTATATTTAATTGAATACACTACAAAGACAAGATATTTAATGTTCAAACTGATAAACTTTATTGTTTTTAGCAAATAACCATTAACTTAGAATATTATGGCTGCGACACGTTCCAAAAAAGCTGGGACAGGATCATGTTTACCGCTGTGTTACATCACCTTTTCTTTTAACAACATTCAATAAACGTTTGGGAACTGAGGACACTAATTGTTGAAGCTTTGTAGGTGGAATTCTTTCCCATTCTTGCTTGATGTATATATATATATATATATATATATATATATATATATATATATATATGTGTGTGTGTATATATATATATATATGTGTATATATATATATGTGTGTATATATATACATATGTATATATATATATATATATGTGTGATAGCTTGGTTTATCGATCTACAACTTGGCATTTGAACAGGGGTGTGTTGACTTTTTATATCAAGTGAATGAAGACAATTATGACATTGTCAGAAGGATGTTATTTTTTTTTCCTTGCAGAAATTCAGAATTTAGTCTCAGAAAATCCACAATTTATTCTAGGAAAATTTTAACATTTCTTTGTAACACAGAAAACAAATGTATTTATTTAGCTTGTATATATTGTGACTTTATTCTTGTAAAATTGCACATTTATTCAGGCCAAATTACAACTTTTTTTCTTGTAATGAACACTTCAGTTTTTTGGGGGGGAGGGCAAAAATTCACAACTTTTTTTTCACAAAATTACAACTTTATACTCACAAAATTACCGATGTATTCTCGTATTGTTTGAATTCAATTTATTCTTTTCTTAACAGTCATTATACTACACATTTTCTTGTTTCCATTTCATCAGTAAAAAAACTTCTTGCAATATTACAATATATATATATTTTTTTTAAAACTCTATTTTGCATCTTTTTCCAATGCAAAATTATCATGCTGCAGAATGCTCAATGAGGTGAGAAAAAGAACCCTAGTGTAAAGCTAAAGAATTACAGAAATCTCTGTTGACAAGTCTAGCATACGTAAAACATTAAACAGGAATGGGGTTCATGGGAGAACACCGAGGAGGAAGTTGTTGCGGTTTATATATATATATATATTTAAAAAAAAAAAAAAAAAAAAAAAAAACATTGCTGCATGTTTGAAGTTTGCTAAAGAGCACTAATGGCAACAAGTCTAGCATACGTAAAACATTAAACAGGAATGGGGTTCATGGGAGAACACCGAGGAGGAAGTTGTTGCGGTTTATATATATATATATATATATATATATTAAAAAACAAAAAAAAAAAAAAAACATTGCTGCATGTTTGAAGTTTGCTAAAGAGCACTAATGGCAACATACTCTGTGGACACATGAATTGTTTGGGAGGAATACACAAAGTGGCACAGCTGTGGAGCACGGTGGTGGGAGCATCATGGTATAGACATGCTTTGATAACTCGGGGACTGGACAGCTTGCTACCATCTATTACTATCTAAATCTACTGATTGTGGTATTAGACTGTTTGTTCATTCTTGTGATTTAAATGAAGCTGAGACTACATTTTATGACCAATTTATGCAAATATTTAACAAATTCCAAAGGGTTCACATACTTGTATCACTGTGCCTAATTTTCTGCCACAAAATTCTATTTCTTCCCAATCTCATGTGTAGGGTTCTGTATTTTTTTTTTTTTTTTTTTAATAAAAAAACATTCACCATTCTGGTAAAAGGACAACTGTTCATAATTATACATACTTTTATTCTTACCTAAAAATACCTGGAAATTCTGTTTAAGTACACGGACAAAGTATTTGTACTGCGTTACTTCCCACCACTGTAGAGAAAAACAATAATAGTAAATGCAGATTCCATCTTTATTCCAAAATGTACAAGCAAACACAACGTGAAGCTCATAATTCCAAGGCAACACACACTCAATAGCACCTAGTGGAAGGCACACGCTGATAAAACCATCGTAGGCTAAGAAAGTTTGTGACACTTGCACCTGCATGTTTGTCTGCTGCTACACGTTGGTGTGTGTCGTGTGTGTGGATGAGTGAGGGGCTCACACGACACATCATCTGGAGCTGCTGTTTGTGCTTAGTCATCTATATGACAACATTCTTAGCGGCCACATCTTGGGTCTGTATCAGACCTGTCGTCGTAAGGCGTAGCCGTCCTGCTTTCTCCAGCTTCCAAAAAAAAAGAAAAAGGAAAAAAAAGCCAAGTTTGTAAGCTTTCACTACTGCAGCCATTAGCTCAGTGGAGGACATCTGGCTTACATGTTGACCATTTTGGAAACAGATCTTTCCACGCGTTCCGGTCTTTAATCCGGCCCACTGACCATTTATATTATCAAGTGTCCTGTAATATCTGGTATTTTGAGAGCATTTTTCCGTAAAACTGGATAGTTCTCCTTTAAAAAAATAAATAAAAATGGAATTTCTAAGTGACCCCAAACTTTTGAACAGAAGTATACGTACACAGGATCTATACATATACAATGAATCCCCCATTCACCCATTTGAGGATTTTGTTTTTTTAATGTAAACCTATCATCCCCTTATTTGGTGAAACCTCCTATTCACCTTTTTTGTGCACAGGTTAAAGCAGTGTCTAACTTTGTTGAACTGAGGAGCTTCATTTAGCTACACCATATAGCCTTGTCTAATGGAAAATGTGCTTTGCCGCCATCTTGTGGCATCTACAGGCAATTACAAACCTTTTTGGGGGCGTCAATTGCAGATTTTCGTTACAAGCAACAGGGTTCATTCCCTATCCATCAGAAATGACGGGGGGGGGGGGGGGGGGGGGGGGGGGGGTCACTCTAAAATTAAAACATGAGAATTATTATTGCATTATCAAAATACACAATTTTACAAACACTACTGTACAGATAAAAACACACCATTACACAAAGTTTAAAGGTTACGTAGAAATATCGCTGCTTTGGAAGGAAAACCACTGTTTTTGTTGTTTTACCATATTAACAATGTTTAGACTGTGTTTCTGATTAATTTAATGTCTACGACTAAGCAGAATAGACCATGGATAAGGGATGAACCTAATCTTCCAAAAACAGTGCTTTTCTTTCAAATAACGGCATTCCTAAGTACAAACCTATATCTATACAGTGGTACCAATACTTACGAGCGAGTTAATTTTGCCAGATACGAGCCGTTGCGCTGCCGATATTTTGTCTAGTTACTGTTAACTTCACAAGCAGCCCTTTGGCAGAAATTGCTTGCTTCAAGCTGTTTATTGCCAATCCCAATTGAAGTTCAATTTAAAACTAAACATAAACCAAAGAGAATTACACATTGTGTATTTAACCAAAGCACATGAACGCTTCCAAAAGGCAGCTAGCTTAATGCTAACACACAACGCTGTAGATGGGCTAACGAAACTAGCATTAACATAGCAATTATTATAAACCTTTATACGACTTCGATTTGAACACAAGGGATGGCAACACATGCAGACAGACATTCTTTCTACATAAATACATTTATTGCAGCTCATTTGCAGAGGTGGGTAGTAACGCGCTACATTTACTCTGTTACATTTCCTCAAGTAACATTTTGGATAAATTGTACTTTTAAGAGTAGTTTGAATGCACTATGGTTTTTACTTTTACTTGTGTATTTATGTGAAGAAGAATCGATACGTTTACTCCATTTACAATGATCGGGATGCCGCTTGCTACTTCCACTTATGCATTATAGCGTGATCACTCGTGTCATTTGACTCCAATGCACCAATCAGATGGCACAAGGCATCACATGACCGGACACAAACCCTTCGTGGGCCAATCAAAGTGACTCATTTTGGGAGGAAAAAAAAGTGTTTACAGACTCAGAAAAACAACAGGTTTGTCATGCAGCATAGTCTTAAATTATGACTAGCCATACTTGGACATTTCGACCCACTTCTAATTTGAGAAAACACCTTGCAGTAAGCTACAGACGTTTGTTTGTTTCTCTCTCTTTCTTGCTCTCTCTCTCTCTCTCTCACATACACACACACACACACACACACACACACACACACACAGTCTGGTCAACAAACGGCTTCTTCATTTAGTCATTTAAGTGAATAAAGCAAATAATATTTCTGTAGGGCCCAATGCATGTTATTGGTTTTTGGGCAGTGTGTGTGGACTCCCACATATTATTTTTTCATTTTATTTGACATTCATGCTCAGATTATTATTATTTATTTATTTAAATATTAAAAGTCACTCATGAGTTACTGCTGTAGTTTTTTTCACGGAGTACTTTCTCACTCTTACTCAAGTAAATATTTGGAGGACTACCTTTTACTATTACTTGAGTCATATCATTCTAAAGTAACACCACTCTTACTTGAGTACAGTATTTGGCTACTCTACCCACCTCTGCTTATTTGTGAGTCTTCTTCTGTTTCATCATAAAATGTAGTATGTCTGTATGTATTATACTGCCCCCTGGTGGCCAAGGCCCGCACACCCGATTGAGCAGCACAATCGAAATTAAATTGAAATATCATGATGCACAAACTGTTTAATTCTCTACATTCTATTCAATTGTGTTAACTGTTAACACAATATACACCTTAAAAAATTGTGTTTTGTGGGTGCTGGAACAGATTAATTGTATTTTCATTTCAATAGGGAAAGAATGTGGTCATGGAAAGACTTAAACCCATAAGTCAAGGCACCACTGTATGTAGAGTAGTGCTTGTCTTTCAAAAAAAAAAAAAAAATTCTAAATGTACCCAAACTTTTGAACAGTAGGGTATATATTGTACACATTTTACCATTTTTATTTTAACTAATCTATAAATGACCTTTTTCATCTGTCCGTTTTCAAAATCAAATAGGGCCCCTTGAGCACAAAAGATCACCCACTCCTCAACTACACACGCACACAATTATTTAACAACAAGAACAAAAATATAAAAGAATAAGAATGCATTGTATATAAAGAGACGCATCCTTCGCAGCATTCTTAAGCTAGAGCATGTGCAGCTCAAAGTGGCAAGCAGGGTGATTGCACTATAAAAATAGAAAAACAACATTATATTTACAATAAATTAACAGAGTTTTTCTTTAAAAAAAAAAAAAAAAAAAAGTGTTTACTTCCTTCTTTGTTTACAATTGAATACAAAATTATTATTAAAAATTGGGCAACATGGTAGTGGTATACGAACAGAGCTTTACAAATCCACATTGCAGTCCATTCTCACTCACTTGACACCAACAGCCACTAAATAGAAAAAGATGGTCAACCGCACTCACTTAACACAATGCACAAATGCATACAACTGCGCACGCATGCACGCAAGCACACACGCACGCACACACACACACACACAAAAACTACTGATAGAGCTGTATGGACAAATCTGCCGTTAAAATTGTAATAATGCAATCAAAGGGGCTATATAATAAGAAATGGCTCAAATCGGATCAATCGTGCATCAAGAATGGTGTTGATTAATCGTCTTTTGACACAAAATGGAGTTCACTACTTGGAGGTAACCAGCAGAGTTTTTTTTTTGTTTGTTTGTTTTGTTTTTATTAGTTGTAGTTTTTTTGTTGTTTTGTTTTTTTAAATTATACTCTCAAGGGGAATTTTTTTTTCCTGGTCAAATGACTCGCATTTATTGGTTCATAAAAATTACAATTATACTCTTGCGAAATGGCAAATTTGTATTGCATAATTTTTTTCTTGCAAATTCCCCCCCCCCCCAAAAAAACAACCTAGTAATTAAAAAAAGAGTTGTTTTGAAACTAATTTTATGCAAAATTACACCTATTCTCTCCTCTAGCAAAATGACGTTCTTATTAAATTGTTTTTCATGTTTTTTTAATCATAAAAGTAGAAATGTATTTTTGTCAAATTGCAACCTTTTTGTTGTATAGTATTAAAACTTTTTTTCAAACAAATTTCGACTTAGTTTTTGAAAAAGTATGAGTTTGAACTTTTCTCTCTTGTCCTGAAATTGTGACCCTTTTGAAAGCAAATTTTCTTTTAATTCATTCTCATAAAATAACATTTTTTGAAGAGAAAAGTTTAAATGTTAAATATATTACAACCTTTTTGTTGTAATATCCCATTTTTCTGAAATATCAAGAATGTTTAGCAATTTTGTGACTTTAATCTCCATAATCTTGCATCATTTGTCTTGCAAAATTATGACTTTGTTCTCATAAAAATGATCAATCATTTTCAACTTTTCTTGTAATTTTTGTTCAAAATGCTGCCACTCACCTAACTGGAACATGAAAGAGGGAGCATTAACTCCTATTCTGGCTTCGCTCCACGGGCTGCACCTAAAAGTTAATTAAGATTAAGATTTGTCGCCTTAGTTTTTTTTCATCATAATACTACATTTGCATTATTTTCTGTGAAAAGGCAGAATTTGTCTCGTTTGGTATTGCGCGGTGTGCCTAATGATGCGTCTGACGATGAACACACGTGCTGAATAGAATCCACACAAAGCGACGTCAGTACGAAAAGCAGAAATGAGAACAGGTGACCGAATGAGCTCGTGATGCTTGTTGTCAGGTCTCGATGCGCTGTCATTGAGCTCACACGTCATCGCAGAGTCTTTGCCTTCAACATGAACAAGCGGTGTGTTCATATGCTGCCTCCAAGAGGACAAGGAGGTATTTTTAAGAAGAGGAACCCCCTCGGTCAGTCTAGTGGTAGTGAAAAGCAGATGGGAGATGGGGGGGGGGGGGGGGGGAACCAGCACACGCCTGACTAAAGCACTTATTCGGGGGTCTACCGTCTTGTTGGCGGTCGCTCACACCGGGTGACAGTTGTAATGGTTGCCGTGCTCCGAGTCGACGAACTGAAGGCTGGGCTTCCTCTCTGGCTCCTCGCTCTCGCCGCGCTCGGGCTTGGCGCGCCGAGGGGGACGCTTCTTGAAGAAGTCGGACACGAAACGGACCTGCGACACACAAAGTTGGGCCGCATTTGTACAAGAGAAGCAGGCAGGCACAGCTCATAAAGGATAAGAAAGTGGGATCATTAAAATTATTTCTTCTAATTATTATAATAATATTAAGCCAACGTTTTCCTTCCCCCAATATTTCTTGCCAAATGATAGATTTCTTAAACTTTTCTTGTATTTTTGCAGCTTTTTTCTAGCACAAATATGATTTCTTCTTGCAATATTACCAGAAATGTTTTCTCTAATAATATAAAAAAAGAATAATTCATAGTAGTGGTCCAATTTTCTCTCTCGTAAAATTTGTACTTTTTTTCTTCTAAAAATGTGATTATATTTTCTCAAAGTCGCACCAAAGTCATGTTCGTGTTTTGTTTCAAAACACATTCAATATGTTTGAAAGCAAATGCTGAAAACGTGCAAAGAAAGAACAATTGAGGACTAAATATAGCTTAAAAGTGGCGGCTTTTTTGTACAATTAGAATTTTAATCTTTGTCATTGCACAGTGTGACTTTTTTCTCCATTTTATTTTTCTTGTAATAGTTCAACCATTTGTGTTGTAATATTTCCACGCTTTGCTTGTAATATGTGAACTTTTTTCAAATAGAATTTTGTGATTTTTCTCCGCAATTTTGAACCGCCTCGCAAAATGATTACTTTGTAATTAAATGACGCAACTTTTTTTCTTCAACTATTACGAGACGGGCGGCACGGTGGCCGACTGGTTAGAGCGTCAGCCTCACAGTTCTGAGGTGCGGGGTTCAATCCCCGTCCCCGCCTGTGTGGAGTTTGCATGTTCTCCCCGTGCCTGCGTGGGTTTTCTCCGGGCACTCCGGTTTCCTCCCACATCCCAAAAACATGCATTAATTGGAGACTCTAAATTGCCCGTAGGCATGACTGTGAGTGCGAATGGTTGTTTGTTTCTATGTGTCCTGCGATTGGCTGGCAACCAGTTCAGGGTGTACCCCGCCCCTTGCCCGATGACAGCTGGGATAGGCTCCAGCACGCCCGCGACCCTAGTGAGGAGAAGCGGCTCAGAAAATGGATGGATGGATATTACGAGACGAGTACGAGTGAGGCAGGAAGGCGTAATAAACGCCGTGAAGGTGTGATCACGTGCGTCTGGCATGCTCTCTGCACAGACGTTAACACAGGCACGCACACGCACACCGAAAGTTTAAAAAGCTAATAAAAAAACAAAGCTAAATAAAAGCTAAACACTAATAAAAAGCTAGACAAAAGCGAAACACTACAACACTAAAATAAAAAAAAGCAATATACTAACGTAGGCTGGTGCCTACGCAAAAGATTACCCTTTTAAAAAAGCTAAGCAAGAATAAAAAGCTACAACTGAACATTAATGAAAAGATAAACGCTCGTAAAAAGCTAAAAATAAGCTAAATACCAACAAAAAGATACAAATCAACAACACACTAAAAACAGACCTAAAGCTAAAAAAAAATAAAAAACTTTAATCAAAATATTAGACAAAACAGAATGATCCTTTTGAGATAAACGTTGCAACTCTGTTAGCACAATGTCAATGCTAGCAAAAGACGAGGTGCCCTGGCTGGTCCGCCACAAAAGTAGCTGATCCGGTGTTGCCGTGACGATGAATCCAACATTATTTCCCAAGCAAGCAAGCTTGTGGTACAACGATTATTTTCTGGTCTGAGCGTCTGCGTGCGTGTTGCGTACTCACGTTTAGCATGGCAACGAGCGCCCCCTGCAGCAGCCCCACCAGCACGTCGCTCCAGTGGTGCTTGTAATCGGAGACGCGCGTGTAGCCCACGTAGACGGCGAAGGCCACCAGGAAGAACTGGACGGTGGGCCGCAGGAGCCGAGCCCACTTGGCCACCAGCCGGGCCTGAACGTACAGCTGCGGACGGCGGGGGAAAGAAGTTGGTATTATTCAGCCAATGCCTATTAGCCATTACGGACAGACTATTGTTGAAAATTCAACGTGTGGTTTTTATTCCTGTGATGTCTTTGGTTTGTGGGCCAAGACGTCTAACTGGCAGTGAAAATGGTGGAAAAGTTGTTTACGGCCAGAAAAAGCAGCAGTCATGCAGGTGCTGCAAATTTACAATGATGTATAATATAATATTATGTTAACAAAAGGGGTGTCAAACTCATTTTTGTCATGGGCCAAATTGTAGTTACGGTTTCCCTCAGAGGGCCGTTGTAACTGTGAAACCATATAAATGTTTAATCGCTTCATCATATTATATTACACAACAAATTGATGGATATCCAGTTTTGAAATCAGGAGTCAAGGATAATAGTTTGCTCAATTATTGTTGAAGTTACCCTAAAAAGGGGTTTGGTACCAAAACAATGCTTGCAATAACTCAATGTTGTTTATTAGATACTATGACAATTGGAAATTTTGATACATATTTTAGCAAGAAACATGGAAGTTGACATGATTGGCTTGCATGGGCCACATAAAATGACGTGGCACGTCAGATCTGACCCTTGGGCCTTGAGTTTGACACCTGTGGTCAATATCTGTTGATTTATTTTTTTCCACATTTAATATTTTAATTCATTTATGGTGCAAATGCATTTATTTTATTTAATCTAAAAATACAATCCTAGTGAGGATAAGGGGTACAGAAAATGGATGGATGTATTTTTTTTAATATATTTATTTTGATCCTATATTTTAATTAAAATTATCATGCGTTATTTAAACCTTTTTTGGTATTTTTATTATTGCTTATTTATTTATCTTGATTAATGTAATTACCCTGAACATATGCATTTTTTATTTAATCCATATTTATCTGAATTTAAAATTCATTTTTATTTTAGATTTGAATTACAATAATATATCATGCAGGTTATGCATGTGTTTTTTATATATATTGTTACAACCTTATTTGTGCTTAAATTCTTTTGTAATTGAGACTTTTTCAATTATCATGCATGTTTATTTTTATTTTATTATAATTTTCAAATGAATTTTTTATTTTTTTTTTCCCTCTCATGCACGTTGGCAAGCCTGCTGTAAAAGTGTCAGTTATTGAATAAACAGTAAACAGGACAACGGTACACTGAGCGCTAAACAAGTAGACTTCAAAATGTTGAATAAATAGGAGTAATAATTGTGTGTTGGCCATGAATGTCTTCTTTTTTCTTTTTTAACTGAAATATTAACAAATTTTGGGAAGCTGGCAGCAGTTCCAGACTTTTAACAGGGCTGCTGGTGAAGGCGCCAAACTTGGCACCACACCGCCACACGTCCTCATGCAAAACGTCCAGCCACACGATCGATAACAAAGAACACTGGACGCTATTATTAGTGACGACCGCAGCACTGCAAAGCAAGGACAAGGTCTTTGCTGCTTTGCTTGGCCTCCGATTGCTCTGCTCTGTCTGTATACTGTATGCGTCTGTCTGTCTGTGTGCGTCTATACCCGTCAATGCGTGTGTCTGTGTTTCTGTGTACGTGTGTGTCTGTCGGCCTGCACGTACATGTGTGTGCGCGTGTGTGTGTTTATGTGTGAGGGATGAGGCCAAGGCTAATCAAGTGTAACACATCACGTCTCTGCCGGGAAGGAAGCAGGCAGTCCTTTGCTGACAACTCGCACATTTTTCCACTCAACTTATCGCCATGTTGAAAAATAAATAAATAAAATAAAGCCCTTATAAGGCTTTTGGGCCTTGATGATTAGAAAGTATGAAGGTCTGCTGCACCCGCCCACCTGGGGACTATTAGGTCTGATCATGTGAAACGTATCATATTGCATGGAGATTGCCATCAAACACGTGGCATCAGGATTCATCGCAAGTTTCTGCGTGTTTGTGGATGTTTTCAGATTGAATTTTAAGCGTGTCTGACATCTTACAGCGGTGGTAAATGACAAACAGTTGTACCTTGACTTACATGTTTCATTTCCTCTGTGACCATGCTCGTAACTCGATTTACTTGTATTTCAAATTAATATTAATAATATAATATGTTGACGGAAGTAGTCTGTGCTTCCTGCACACTCACCCCTACGTACTGCAAGTAATTTTTAACTCTTTACTTATGATCTACTATGAGACAATTAGTAACTTATTTTAAACCCTTTAAAGCCCAAAAAACAAATCAGACTTGACTTGTCCGTCTGACTCATTTTAATAAAAAAGTCACAATGTGCCTGCCCTGTGATTTCATTTCATGGTGATTGATTCAAAAAGCTTCTTTAAAGTTGTAAACACATTAATGCACTCTCTTTAAACAAGAATATTCAAGCATGTCATAAATTGTGCTTACCGCTAAGAAGAGCATGCAGTACATGCCAAAAGACGAGTGACCCGAGTAGAAGGACAACCTGGAAACAGAAGAATTCAATCAGAATAATTTTTTTTTTTAATGTTTTTAGGGTTAGGGTCAGGCAACCAAAATGTCAATTTCCACCAGGAAGAAGTCGCCAGCGAAAAAAAATCCTCAAAATTTTGATCCATTTTGTCTATGAATAACGAGGACAAGGTCGTCCTACCTGGATTCTGTGACGTCCTGAGGATTGCCCGTGCAGTTGATCACCTGCACGTAGCCCGTGCACTGTTTGGGCGCACAAACGGTCATGAAATTGGGTCTGGGCCGGCCGATGGTGAACTTGGCCAGGTCAGTTAGTGACTGGCTGACCGCGGCTCCGAACAGGAAGGTGCCCACCACCTTGTAGAGGGCGGCCACGTACTGGTTGAAGTCGGAATTTGAATATATTTTCTTGCTGTACACCAGATACGCTTCTCCGGATGTGATCTGAGCCAAATAAAGTGGATCACTGGAGTGAGTGCATTTTGCCAGCAGTAGAAGGGAAGAACAAAAGCATTTTAAGTTAAAACGTACAATGACGACGGTGCAGGAGATGGTGACGGCGGCCAGCATGCTGTGGCTGATAGTGTCAGCTTTCAGCGGGTACTTGATGGTCTCGTCATCGCAGTACACACCCCTTTGATAAGGTTTGAAGACGATGGTCATGATGATGAAGGGCAATGCCGCTGTAAAAACAAGATAAAAATAGCCACTCTTGAAATAAAATTGAGACTTTTGAATTTGAACATGACCTCAAAAGACAGAAGATTAGTAAGGAGCTACATAAGTGGCACAAAGATGGCCAAAACTGATTCATCTCACAAAGAGCCCAAAAAACGGCATACAATTACAAGAAGAAAGTCCAAAAGTAGTGAGAATAAATGTTTTTTAATAGAAAACTCTTATTTAGTAAATATAAATGTGTATAAGAAACAATAGCGAGAATAAAGTAGCCAAGGTTTTGTAAGATGGGTTCAATTCTTTAAAGAAAACGTGAAGGACCAGGCGAAATTTTTATTTCAACGGGATTCAAATTAAACGGTCAAGCATTTCAGAAAAGCATTATCATAAAACAAAACATAACCATAAATAAATGAATGATGGTTGTTGTTCAGTCATCAGTCATATTAAAAAAAAAAAAAAAAAAAAAAACTTCACAAATTCTGCCACGGTATGTAAACAACTGTACATATGTGCAGTCATACGTACCTCTGTCATATTGGAATGAAAGTGTAGGCTACACTTTTTTTAATATAACCACTAAGTGGCGGTGGCATTTTGGAATGAAAGTGTACAGCTTTTTCATAACCACTAGATGGCAGCATACATTTATAAAATGTGAATGATTTTTTCCGTTTGCCCATATACCCATGTATAATGTGCACTATTGACTTGTGACAATTTTTTTGGGGGGGGGAAATGCGCATTATACACGAGAAACTACGGTAGTTGTTTTTTTTAATCATAAGAGGGATTAATTTGAGGGGGAGAAAATGCTGATTATTTTCTTCAAGAAAAAGGTCATCATCGTAGAATAAAGTTCTATTAGAATGAAGTAAAATTTTCAAAGAAAAATGAGTTAAAAATATTTTGAGAATAGAGATAAATATATAATAAACATTAGCAGATTAGTTTTTTTTTCAGTCATAATATGAGGGATTACTTTGAGGGGGAGCAAAAAAAAAAAATAAAATTTTTATTAATGTATGCTGCCATCTCGAGGTTATGAAAAAGCTGTACACTTTCATTCCAATATCCCACCGCCACCTAGAGGTTATGAGAAAGGTGTATACTTTCATTCTAATATGCTACCGCCACCTAGAGGTTATGAAAAAGGTGTAGCCTACACTTTCATTCTAATATGACAGTATGACTGCATATATGTACAGTTAGGTCATAAGTTTACACCCCCTGGCAGAATTTGTAAAATATTGTTGTTTTTTTTTTTGTGTTTTTTTAAAAATATGACTGAACAACAACCATCATTATTTTCTTGATGGTTGTGTTTTGTGCTGGCACTTTGGTCGACTGGTTAGCACATCTGCCTCACAGTTCTGGGGACCGGGGTTCAAATTCCAGCCCAGCCTGTGTAGAGTTTGCATGTTCTCCCCGTGCCTGCGTGGGTGTTCTCCGGGCACTCCAATTTCCTCCCACATTCCAAAAACATGCATGGTAGGTTGATTGAAGAGTCTAAATTGCCCATAGGTGTGAATGTGAGCGCGAATGGTTGTTTTTTTTCTATGTGCCCTGCGATTGGCTGGCGACTGGTTCGGGGTGTACCCCGCCTCCCACCTGAAGATAGCTGGGATAGGCTCCAGCAGCCCGCGACCCTAGTGAGGATAAGCGGTAATGAAAATGGATGGATGGGTTGTGTTTTGTTTAATGATAACGCTTTTCTGAAATGCTTGACAGTTTAATTTGAATCCCATTAAAATAAAATGTGTTTCGCCTACCCCTTCATGTTTTCTTTAGAGAATTATACCCATCTTACAAATTCTGCCTTGGTAATCAAATATATCAGAATCATCTTTATTTGCCAAGTATGTCCAAAAAACAGCACAACTGTGTTTTCTCAGTTAATAAATAAAAGTTGGGCTGTGAATTTCAAAATATGAGCAAGTAAATAAAAAGAAAGTATTACGTGTTCAAATAAAGTGCTTAATTTCAGAATAATTATTTGAAAAAAAATAAAATACAGATAGCACTTCATGTTTTTATCATATGGGTAGAAGGAAAATCATGCATTGTAAAAATGCATTATAAATGGGTAGAAGGGTTTTCCAGAATTTTGCGGTCAACTCTGAGGGTGCGCATTATACACGAGAAATTACGGTACTTCAAGAACAAATATAATAAAATATAAATGTAATAATAATAATAAAATGTATATAATATATAATAAAAATAGTATGAATACATTTTTTTCTTTTAAAATGAAGAACAAATTGAATTTTTCAAAAGTCGTAATTGTTCTTGAAATGCCATATGAGAATAAAATCTTTAGAATGTCGTTTGCAAAAAATAAAAAATAAAAATCATATTAAGGGGGAAAGTTGCTATCACTCTAGTAAAGTCCAAATACTGTATTCTGAGAACAAAATGTAATGCTTTTAAAAATACAAAACAGTAGCTTTACAAGAACGTCATAAAAATGTTATATTACTAGAATACATTTATATATTAAAGAATAAATACAGTATATTTTTTAAGAAACAAGTTGTATTATGAGAATTATTTTTATTTTTTTAAAGTCCAACATAAGTCAAGTGAAAGTCAGTCAGCTTTATTGTCAATTCTTTACATGTACCAGACAACCAAGTTACATTTTTCTCTCACCACCCCATGGTGAGGACAACACATTTTTGACAGTAAGTAAAAACTAAAATAAATGCACAGGTACAACAAATAGACAGACATATCTTAACACTAAAGTAAACAATAAGGTGCAGAGGAGATGAAGGCAGATTGTGTGCTGCGGGGCTTGTGTCGCTCTCAGTTGTGATGGGTTTGCAGGTAAGGCGAGTGGTGTATGTCTTGCAGGGAGGGGAGTGGGGCACCAGTGATCCTTCCAGCTGTGTTGACTTAGCGAGTCTTTCCTGCTCCCGGCCAACCCAGTGATGCAGCTGGAAAGGATGCACTCCATGGTGCCTCAGTAAAATGTGCTCTTGATGGATGGTGGTGCACTTGCGCGCTTCAGTTTGCTCATAAAAATAGAGGCAGGAGGTTGTTGTTTCTGTACCACGTGGTCAGAAGGTCGAACGTCTTCCTGTAGTGAGTCTCGTCGCCCTTTGCGATGAGACCCACCAAAGCTGTGTCATCCGCAAACGTAACAATGTGATTGGTGCTGGAGGTTGTTGTGCAGTCGTGTTAGGAAGGTGAAGATCAGGGGAGTGAACACGCAACCTTGGAGGACCCCTCTGCTCACTGTTATGCTGCTCGAGGTGTTATTGCCGTCAAGTACTGCTTGTGACCTTTGACTGAGGCAGTCCAACAGCCAGTTGCAGAGGGAGGTGCTGAGCCCCAGTTTACTGATGAGTTGAAAGCTGAGCTGAAGTTTATGAACAGCATTCTCACATATGAGTTTTTTTTTGTCCAGGTGGGTCAGGGTATGTGAACTGAACAGGATGGATTTGATGTGTGGACTGACTAGCTGATCAAAGCACTTCATGATGATGAGCATCAGTGCCACAGGGAGGTGGTTGTTGAAGCAGTATGGAGTAGATTTCTTCGACAAACGCATGAAGGAGGTGGCCTTGAAACCTGATGGAACGACAGCTTGACTCAGATATGTGTTAAAGAGGTCTGTGAAGACATCCTTGAGCGCCTCTGCGCAGTCCTTCAGCACACAACCAGGGATGTTATCTGGACCTGTTGCCTTGCGGGTGACGATGTCTTCTTCACACTGGCGGAAAACAGGCACAGAGTCTGATCATGGGGAGAGGCCCTCTATGGGTGCGTGTTTTGTGCTTCAAAGAAGATTAAAAAAAGTTTAATTCTGAAAGTTTGAGACATTTCCAATATTTTGGTTACCTTACGTAGGCGCTCAGTGCAATAATGAACGTAAGTGTTAAATACCTCTCCGACAGTGTCCATCAACATTAGCAACTCTTGTTATGGATCACACAGGTGCAGGTGTACCGAAAAAACTGTCTAATGGAAGCACTGGAATCTGCAGTATCACAAGGCATAACAGCCAGACAGGAAATGCCATAGAGCTGCACTAAACGCAAGAAAAACAGATCAGCATGCTGACCTATAGTATTAGATTTCTGTGCCAGGTGGACCCCTCCCATTCTTTCAAAAAATGCATCTGACATGATTAAAAGGGTGAAATCCAGGCAGAATGCCTGGTTAGAAAGCCACCAAGAGCAAAGAAAAATTAATTATCCAGACCATGCGGAACTCCACCCTCACATCACTCAAGATTGAGACACCCTAATAACGGCACAACATAAAACACTGACGTCATGGAGGGATATAAGCAGTAGGGATGCACCGATACAGAAAAAGAAAAAAAGCTCCAATACTACTACACCAATATCACTTTAAAATATCAATATTGACAAGTTGTTACTCTAAAAAGTGTTATATTTTAGTGAAACTTAGGCCTTGTTCAAAAAAAGTTTGTGTTTAACAATATTTGATTAAAAGGAAAAGAAAACTGTTCAGCAGATTTGCATGATGTAATAGCATTATCACGTATCAGTACACTGTATCAGAGTATCAGACTGTACTCAAATTTTTTTCTGAAAAAAGGGGTACTGCCATCCCTAATACGCAGACATGAAGGAAGGTGACTGAAAAGACCAAAAAAGATAAGAATTAAGTCAGATTTTGCCAAGAAAAAGTTGGAATATTAAAAAGTTCAAGATTTTTTTTTTATTATTATAAAAAGAATACATTTTTGATTATACAATAATTTTTTTTATATAGGAAAAAAGTATCAGATTTTTTTTAAAGGATGGTTTAAAATGTTACAAGAATAAAGTAAATGCAATAGTACAGAAAAACACTAATATCACATGGATAAAGTTGTATTTTTCCTCGACTATAAACTCTGTGTCTGTGTGTTGTCTCGCTTCCAAGGTGACGAGTGCTGACATTTGATTAGGAACATAACAACAAGCAGCAGGAGTGCCCCTCAGACACTATCAAGACCAAAAGAGCATAACACAAGCTTTGTGTGTGTAATGTGGGTAACAAAAAACAAAAAAACAAAAATTTGCCTTTATAGAATCAAGTCACTGGGCAACCTTGGAGCGATGAACTTTAGCTCAACAAGGCAGACGCCACACAGACAGATACAAGTTGTACCTTGATGAATCACATTCTTCTTTTTCTTCAGGAAATTTATCACAATCTCTTACCTCCATCATATAATCGCCCAGCCCTATTTCAGCCTGAATTTATATATATATATATATATATATATATATATATATATATATAAGCAGGGATATAAGCAGTAGGGATGCACCGATATATATATATATATATATACACACACACACAAGTGATATCGCTAAGGACCTAAAAGAGCAAATCCGTTTTTCATATTTAAATAAGAATAACAGTGATCCAATCAGACAAAGCTCATTTACATATCAAATATTAATGAGAAATGCGGCTGTCTCAAATGCCAGGTGGAACAGACCAACTAAAATAGCTTAAAAAAGGGCATTCTGGGCATTTCCACACTATCAGCAAAAACGATAAAAGCACATCAAAGGGGGAAAAAAAAAATACAATTACAAATTGATGGACGGGGACCTTTAAGGATCGTACAGTACATGGTTTGACTAAAGGAACATTTTCAAAAGCAATACAGGTATTAATTTGAAGGTGGAAAAAAAAATTCTATTTTGTTTATAGGTGTTAATGCAAGTTAATAATAACAGAATCAAAGCTTGTTTGGTATCAGGAGGAATAATGCAAATCCCACAGGCAAAAGCCTATATCATTGTCATTTGCCTTTTCTATAAAGGAAGTGTGGAAATATTTGGAAATCCGATTTTTGTGGAAAAACAACATTTTAAGTTTTATTTCAAGGCGAAATTACCCACCCCTACTTCAGCCACTAGATGATTATGGATGGCCTGCGCACATCCACGACGTCCACCAGCCGTCTCCTTTTTCTGGACACGTTGGCATTGGTGTCGCCAGCTTCTATTTTGTTGCACAGAATATAAAACCTGGAAGCAACATCCTGTCTGCAGGTAAGTCTGACAGGGATTTAACGCTGTAGCTTTTGGATGGATCTCTGCATCCTCTGCCGCCTCGCTTGCCAACAGGACGTTAATTGGGGCGGGGGGGCATCATAAAATGATACCAGAGCAGCATGCTTGTGCTTCCAACTATATTTCATGTGCACCTTCTTCCAAATATGACTTCAGATATTTCCAGACTGCTGACTCGGGAATTGTCTGTGTCAAAACATGACATCAGCCAACACTAATGTGGAGTGTTTGCCTTTAAACTCAACACTTTTAGCAGATCATTTATTAAAAGGCACATATAAGTGAGTTGGCCAAAGCTGTTTGTTTGCCTTTTAAAAAAAAAAAACATTGTAAATGTCACTTTAATTTCATAAATGAATTATAACAACGCTTAAAAGTACTTGTAATGTGTTGTTAAACTAATGTGTTTTCTGTTAAATGCACTGCAAAAAATGTTGAACCTCATTACAGAGTGGACAGCTATTCAAAAGCCGCTTTCTTCAAAATGCATGAGCTCTGATGTCAAAGTTGCCCATCAGCTGCTAGTACAGTGTACATCTGCTTTTTTCTATATAAATGCATCTTGATGGAAAATGTGCGCATCTGTTACTGCTTTCTTTCATGAGTCCATCAAAGTCAGTCACTACGGTGGACGCTAGGATGTTTCAGTGTTTATTACAGTAGTGCCACAAAAGATTCATGGTAGTAGTAAACCCAGCGTGAATAATATGGAGGCCAATGTCAACGGAATGCTTTCGCTGGCGTAAGGGGCAAAATAATACAACGTGACATCCCGAGTGTGTACTCAAACAAACTGCTAAAAAAGCATGCAGAGACGCACAGAGCGGCGGCAAGTTAAAAATGGACACATCTGTAGACAAACTGGGCCCCCAAGAGACCACGAGACAAGCCCGCAAGATGGGGCGACACCACTTAACGAGCGAGCCCTCGGTCTCATTGGGGTTTAACTCGGATGTCTTGCTGACAGCGTGGATTGACTATATAGGATAGAAAATGAAGAACAGTCACTCTGGATCGGACCCATGGCTTCTACGGGCCGGCCGTCTGCAATGTGGCCAGCTTAATCTCCTGCAAATGGGAGCGCCTGTTGGAAGGCAGAGGATGGTAGGATAAGGCTTTCCTTCCTGGATAAGGCAGACTCATTTTGTACTGGATTTGACGCTTGTGATCAAAAAAAGAAAATCATTACGAGAATAAATTTGGAATATTGAAGAAGAAATAAGTTGTAATATTGGGCTTCTCGGAATAAATCTTATTACTAGAATAAAATCATTTCTTCAGAGGTGCAATGATTAATCGATTGACGGGTAAGAGATTATCAAATTAATCTGTAACGATTTTCAATAATCGACTAATCGTTTCGAGACCTTGTTAATGTTTAACTTAAAATTGTCTAAATTCTTGTCATTTTAGCCTCTGAACAGTAAATTATATTAATAATAATAATAAGGCAGACTGATTATCTTTGCATTTCATCAATATTTCATTTGCGACTATCTTACTTTGGAGAACTATCAACATTTTTGCCTATTTTCTGACAATCAATTTGTTTGTGCATTTTCTGCACTGTCAATTTTAAATGTCCTGTTTTTGAATAAAGGGATGGAAATTTTAAAGTTTTTCTTAATACAATTCAACAATTAATTGAAGAAATAAGAGATTAATCAATTATTAAAGTAATCAATAGTTGCAGCCCTACATTTAATTTTTTTCCCCAATATTACTGGAAATGAACAATATTAAAATTGTAATAAAATAGAATAAAGTTGCGATATTACGAGGAAAACGTGTTGCTTTTTTTGAATAATTAATATTGAATAGTTTTGTTATCCTTAAAAAAAATTGGGGATATATTACTACAATAATTATGTTATAAGAAATCATTAACCAATTGCTTTTTAGAATAAGTCCTACCAAATAGAATACTGTATATCCTGTTGAATAAAGTTGTACTGTTAAAAGTAGTCAAATGAGGATGAAGTTTCAATATGCCTGCCACGTACGTGGTTAGGGCGAAGGCGAGGAACGCAAGGCAAGAACATGGTGGACCCAATTGTAGGGAAGCAGGGAGGCAAGGCAGGAGTACGGGAATCTCAAAATAATAATATTTAATCACAATGAAAAAAACAACTGGCGACTATGACATGGCAAGACGTGACAACGACAATCGACCGACAAGAACTGAAAGAAACCAGGGAACTAAATACAAACAAATTGACGAGACAACGAGGAACACCTGGACAAGACACGAGTGGCTGGAGAGAGCTGATTGGTCGACACAAAGTAGACGAGACCAGGTGGACACAACAACTTAATGAGCACACGACAAACATGGAACACATGAAAACATGGAACAAAACTAAACACAACCCAAACCAAAACACAGACCATGACAATGCCTTGCAAAACGTTTTTTTAAAAAAAATAAATGTAATACAATGTACAAGCAAAAGTAATGTTACAAAACATTTAAGAAAAAGTAACTGCTAGAATAAAGTTTGAATATCACGAGAAATAGAGTCTGTAGTAATGCAAGAAAACTTTTTTTTTTTTTTTTTTACCCCCTCTCAAAAAACATTCCAAGATTAATAATGTAATAAAACTTTTTTTAAAGAAAAAAAAATCATATTACTAGAATATAGTTGGAATAGGCGGCACGGTGGCCGACTGGTTAGAGCGTCGGCCTCACATTTCTGAGGAGCGGGGTTCAATCCCCGGTCCCGCCTGTGTGGAGTTTGCATGTTCTCCCCGTGCCTGCGTGGGTTTTCTCCGGGCACTCCGGTTTCCTCCCACATCCCCAAAACATGCATTAATTGGACACTCTAAAATTGCCCGTAGGTGTGAATGTGAGTGCGAATAGTTGTTTGTTTGTATGTGCCCTGCGATTGGCTGGCAACCAGTTCAGGGTGTACCCCGCCTCCTGCCCGATGATAGCTGGGATAGGCTCCAGCAGGCCCGCGACCCTTGTGAGGATAAGCGGCTCAGAAAATGGATGAATGGATGGATAGTTGGAAATCAGCGATATGAGAATCAAGTTGAGTTTTCGGGGTGAGGGAGAATAAGTCAATTTTACAAGAATAAAGTCTTTTTTTTCAAGGAAAAAAGCTATAATATTAAGTGAATGAAATATTTGTTTGGGGGGGGTAAGTCTTTATATTACACGACTAAAGTCACTTTAATTTACATAAAATAACATGAACAAAGTTGTATTTAAAATGGTACTATAAATACACATTCATATAAATGTAATTTAAATCTCTGGAGGCTGTGACGAGCAAAAGACGACGGAAAAGCAAACGACTTGACCCTCTCATTCACATCCTTCCCTGTTTTTATCCCATTCACTCTTCCCCTACCATCCCGCCTGCCTGTTATTGTCTTGTGTGCAGCATCCTCCCACACACTTCTCGGTCTCATGTAAATATAGAGCGTGCTCCATTTAGAACGCACATGTGCAATTACACCGGCCCTTGGGGACCGCAGTGGCACTTCGCAGCCTGGATGTTTATTCCGACTTCCATCTGGATGTCCCTTCGACGCGCCTCGCACCTACTCGCCCGACCTGCCGCACCTGCACAGCCGTAACAAGGACGTCTATTCTCCTTCAATTTTTTTTTTTTTTTACACAAACGCAGCTGTTGTTTTCATTGGTTTTTTTCCTATGTATATTTTCAAGGCGTGTCTAGAGAGAGAGAGAGAGAGAGAGGCGTTGCTTCAAGGTCACGCGTGTGAGAAGGCTCTTTGCGGCAATTCTCATATTCCTGTCTCTTGGCAGTGTGAAGGTCACATGCTGATTCCATGCGGAATTTGCTAGGCCCATAACAAAGTAAAAACAATGTCTCTTTTTCGGGTTGGTGGTTTGGCAAAGACTTGCTTACGTTGTCAAAATGATTCCCGTTCACACAGATGTGAACAATGTGCACGTCACGCCAGTCACTTTGCAAAATAACAAAACTCACTTGCGCAGACTAAAGTGTCAAATGCACGCCGATGGCGTTTCTGCGACTTCAATGGGGGATTAAATTAGCCAGTGGTGGCTTCGCGCATACACATTTGCATTCTGGACATGGATGGGTGGATATCTGCTTTGGAGGGAGTTTCTATTAATTGAACTTGATTTGATGAAGAAAAAAAAAAAGAAAAAGAAAAAAAAAAGCTCACCTAGCTACTTTTTTTTTTTCCCCTCTTCCTGTGATGCCTTAAGATATTGCCCAAATGCCCAGCTGCTAAGGCGCCATGTTAGTGAAGGAGTAACAGTAAAAAAAAAAATTTAAAGTCAGGAAAGGCCTACTAGAACATCTGAACTTTATTTGGAGTTAACCCGAGGAACTTTTAATAGAGGGAGGTGAGTGCTGACTCCCATGTAACGTTATTTGTCAATTCTAAACAGAGCCACATCCAAGTTGTAAGAAGGTGAGCACACTTGTGCAACCATGTCTTAGTTTGTTTTTACTACCCCTTTTGAAAACACTTTTCAATTGAGTCGTACAGGTTCAATGTAACATTAATGCAGTAATAAGTTTTGAAATGATCCAGAACCACTTTTGAGCAACGACCAGGCTAGACGACACTATCCGAAACGCTACATCGTAGCCCAATGGAAAGCAGAGTTTTGTTGAATGCAGATTAGTAATTAATGTTGTTTACATAGTAGCACTTCTCATAGTTCTGAGCACTCTGGAGAAGGGTGCCTGGTTTTCTCCACAAATGCCACTTAGAATTAAGGCCAACAATTTCTATCTTAGTCCCATCAGACCAGAGAATCTTATTTCTCACAATCTTGGAGTCCTTCAGGTGTTTTTTTTAGCAAACTCCATGGGAGCTTTCATGTGTCTTGCACTGAGGAGAGGCTTCCGTCGAGCTACTCTGCCATAAAGCCCCGACTGGTGGAGGGCTGCAGTGATGGTTGACTTTCTAGAACTTTCTCCCATCTCCCGACTGCATCTCTGGAGCTCAGCCATAGTGATCTTTGGGTTCTTATTTACCTCTCTCACCAAGGCTCTTCTCGATTGCTCAGTTTGCCCGGACGGCCAGCTCGAGGAAGGGTTCTGGTCGCCCCAAACGTCTTCCATTTCAGGATTATGGAGGCCACTGTGCTCTTAGGAACCTTAAGTGCAGCCGACATTTTTTTGTAACCTTGGCCAGATCTGTGCCTTGCCACAATTCTGTCCCTGAGCTCTTCAGGCAGTTCCTTTGACCTCATGATTCTCATTTTCTCTGACATGCACTGTGAGCTCTAAGGTCTTTTATAGACAGGTGTGTGGCTTTCCTAATCAAGTCCAATCAGTATAATCAAACACAGCTGGACTCCAATGAAGGTGTAGAACCATCTTAAGGATGATCAGAAGAAATGGACAGCACCCGAGTTAATGTTTACAATTACCGTATCTTCACGACCATAAGGCGCATCGTATTAAAAGGTGCAGTCTCAGTTACGGGGTCTATTTCTGTATTTAACACATACATAAGGCGCACCGCATTATTGGGCGCAGGCATGGTAAAACATACGCTAGCTTAAAACATACGGTAGCATGCATGCACGCTAAAACATACGCTAGCATACATGTTAGCGTATGTTTTTAAAAAGGCAGCGGGAGCAGAACTGAGTTCTGTTGCACTTTATTGAAGTATTTAACAATGTACTCACATTATTTTTTTTATCAATCCTCATCCACAAATCCATCAACTTCTGTATCCGAAATGAACAGCTGGGCAAGTTCTCCATCAAAGATGCCGGGTTCCCTCTCGTCATTGTCGGAGTCAGTCTCGTTGCCGGGGGGCTGTTCAGCAATGATGCCGGCTTTCGCGAAAGCTCAGACAACAGTCAAAGCAGATACCTTAGCCCAGGCATCCACAATCCATTCACATATGGTGGCGTAACTCGCCCGGCGCTTCGTCTTCTTGACGAAGCTCGTTTTCCTGCTTCCTCCACTTGCGAACCATGGATTTGTTGGTCTTGAATTCTCTCGTGGCTGCTTGATTCCCATCTTCCTCCGCGTAACTGCTATTTTGCAGTTTAAACTGTGCTTCGTAAGCGTCTCTCTTCGTATTTGCCATTTTCGGGGGTCCTTAGCCAAACCGATGTTGTTTTGCACAATGCACATACCGGCGCTATATACCTACTGGGGGCGTGCCTTTAGCATCCTCTTTCACGCGCACCCTTCCCCCTTTGACGTCCGCATGCTGTCCTCAGTCACGTCCGCCTTTCCTCTATATAAGCAGCGTGTCGGCAGGAAATGCTCCCAGTCAGTCAAGCGGAGCGCTCCTCAAAGTCACACAACATTTACAGATTTTGGAACTCGGTGCACACATAAGGCGCGCAGCATTATAAGGCGTCCCGTCCATATTGGAGAAAATTTAAGACTTTGAAGTGCGCCTTATGGTCGTGAAAATACGGTAGTCAAGGAAAAGAGGCAGTTTACCATTTGAAAGATTTGTTTCTAAGAAGCGGTTAACTCTCAATGAAGTAAATTGAGTACCCTGCAAAATGCAGTTTTTGCTGATAACCAAAATACATAGATTGTTTTAATCCAAAAGGCTTCTTCAGTTGTAAATCTTGTGTGTGTGTGTGCTGTAATTCTTGACCCTTGGGGTATTTTGACAAAAGCATATCACAGGCAGTTATTAAGACAATGTGGAAACTGTTTTAAATTGTGAAAAAAATGCATAGTATAGGTCTCATTTAAATTACAAAACTGTGTCATGCTCTGCTGTCTCTCTGTCACCTCTACAATGTGGGCTTCTTTCTGCCCATTCATTCAAGCATGCATGCAGTAAGTAAAGCACAGGCAAACATTTCAAAGACAACATGGAGCAACAAAACAACCTGACGCCCTTTCTTCTCTGACAGTCTCAGCCCGAGACGGCCTGACTCAGGCGGAAGGTATGTGCTGAGCCTTCACTGCTGGCTTCTGGAATTCTAATTCAGTGGAGGAACGCCCAACTTCAACAGTCACACCAAATCCCGCCGCTGCCCATTCTTTTATTTTTAATCCCTGCTGCTTCGCCTAGGCCATCATTCACGCATGCTTAGCTGCGTGAGGACGAGGAGGTGGCGGTGGCGAGGTTGTCCGAGGGCTGCCAGTCAATGAGTCGTCTGGGTTTGCTTGAAAAAGCGTTTGGAGTGGAGGGATGGAATGAAAGAAGCAGGCCACACAGGTTTAAAACCCAAACCATAAAGGTCCACAGAGGGATTCAAGTCAGCCAGAATGAATTTGAAAGACTTCAAAGATCCGCAATATACGCACACTGTGTGGCCTCATGAAACCACGAACATGTGACAAGTGTGTGTTTGTCTGAGCTCTCAACGCTGTCATAATCTCGGTTGAATTATGTGTCAGTGGCAGAGGTGGGTAGTAACGAGCTACATTTACTCCGTTATATTTACTCAAGTAACATTTTGGATAAATTGTATTGGTCAGAGGAGTTCAAATGCAACATACTTTTTACTTTTACTTGAGTATTTATGTGAAGAATCAATACTTTTACTCTGTTACAACGATCGACATGCCACCCGCTACTTTTATTTATCCATTATTGCGTGCGCGATATATTTTTAGACTTCATCATCGACTTCCGCATAGGGCGCCGTAGCGCTAATCCACCGTGATCACTCGTGTCATTTGACTCCAATTCACCAATCAGACGGCACAGGGCATCACATGACCTAACGCAAACCCTTCGTGGGCCAATCAAAGTGACTCATTACAGCCCACTTCTAACTTGAGAAAACACTTTGCAGTAAGTTGCAGATATTATTACTATTACTACTACTACTATTTGTTATGTTCATGCTCTGATTTATTTATTTGTATTTATTTTTTTATTTTTAAACAGAAGTTACTCACGAGTTACTGTTGTACTTTTTTCACTGAGTACTTTCTTGCGCTTACTCAAGTAAATATTGGAGGACTATTTTTTACTTTTACTTGAGTCTTATTATTCTAAAGTAACAGCACTCTTACTTAGGTACAAAATTTGGCTAGTCTACCCACCACTGGTCATCGGTGATCAAAAGCAACAACAACAACAACAACAAAAAACTGCAAGTTCACTTTACACTGTGTAACCTGTCTAGAAATCAATGAAACCTCCGTTAAACACCACATACACTTGATGAGGCGAAGTGCAAATATGTGACACATTGATGTACGCATCACATGGCTTTATTAATAGTTTAAACCCTAAATATACTGCAAACTCTGATCCCAACACACTTTGTTCAAACTTATCTTGAAGCATTACCCTTAAAAATAAACGGCTTACAGTCATAAAAAAGATGTAAGTCATTCAGTCGTGATACGTCACTTCGATATACTGTACTTCCTTGCCACCAATTACTACGTTCCTACCACCGGGGATTTCAGTGCCATTTTATGCCATCATCGAGAGTTATGGTAAGAACTCGCAAACAGGTGAATCAGTGACTGGCAAGACCTTTTCCGCCTAATAGTATCATCACCTGTGTGATTTTTAACTTAAGAGTCACAATATAAATCCAAAATATCAATGTACTTTCTTTATCTCTGTGTAGATTGTCAGCCATCCAGGTCAGGGTAATCCACAAAGGTTGAATCGAGGCAACCGGACTATTCCTGTTTAATTTTTTTTATTGCCCTCCCAAAAACATGACTTCAGAAATTATGCTACTAGGCTAACAATTTGGGAAAATTTAACAGCGGTTTAATTTTCCACAATACTGTGATTTGATATGAGATGTGTCCTTTGTTAGATTCAAAAGGTTGCATGGCAAACAAATTGTTATATTTTATACTTACTGAATGTAGAATTTGACCAAAATGAAATTCTAAATGTTTCCCCTTTTAAGAACGTGATACTTGCTGAGTAATACTACAATACTAGGCCTGCACTCAGTAGTTTGTCTCAGTGGTGTTTCCATATGATTCACAGTATCATGCTGCTATTAGGCCAATGCTCTGTTAAAACCACAATATAAGCACTCTACACTGAACTGCCAGCCTGCCTCAGTGTTATTGTGCAATCACTACAACTATATAACGAGAGCACTTAATTTCCATTTGCTTATGTTTTCACATGGACTGAAAAGTGAGTGCTTGAGCTCTGTTGACCTATTTGTTGACTTTCGAGGTGCAAATGAGCAGTTTGGGTTGCTAGGCCTGTCTGTACTCCATGGCACAACATTGAGTGCTTTGCATGGCAATCCCATTTAAAAGCTTTATACTTCCTACCCAAACGAAATATGCGCATTGTTAAGTACATTGAAACATAACCGTGAGAAAAAGAGGAACATGCGCATATTCCGTTTCCATGAGGCTGCTCTCCTGAGGAAAAACTGTTACCACAGAGGCGATTCCCTGAGAACGCCGGAAGAGCCATCTTCCCAACATGCCAGTCTCCCTGGAGAAGCTGCAGCACCACCAATAAAATGAGAATAATGTGCAGAAAGTTTTGTTTTTTAATGCTGAAGGGCTTCCGGGAGAGAAACAATGTAAAAATTATTTGCATTTTGTAGAAGTCAATACACTGCGGGGCCTTCCAAAACATGATTTATAGAGATTATATTTCAGCACTCATAACAACAGATGTGCAACTCTGTGTGTAATCATTTGGAATGTGGGTGTGCACATGGTGTGTGCCCTTTGTGAGCAAAGGTACACCTACTGACGACCGTGCCCTGGGAGAGGTTATCCTGGGGGTTACTTCTTGCAGCCATTGCGCACTCACTTTATTTGCCCTCCGTGAACACTGACATGCATACGATCACAACCTTCACACTTTAAACTTCACTTTTTGCGTGAGTTGAGACTCTGTACAGTAAATTCAGTGGTTTTCAAACTTTTGACACCAAGTACCATGTCAAAAGAAATAATACTCCGCTCTCCCAGTACCGCCAAAAATAGTTTATAAGATTGAATGCAAATGTACTTTAACTGTATCGAACGTTAAAAGCAACTTGAAAAGTAAACAAAAAAAAAAAAGTAAAAAAAACATACTGTACTGAATACAATGAAAATTTTAAACAGGTTTTAATTTCTTCCAGATTGAATCCATACCTGTATGTTTGAGTGTCTAGAGTGTCAGAAAATGTTTACATTTTGGCCTTACTGTGACATCACAGGGGACAAATAATACTGTACAAATGTCAAACATTACATAGTGTTAAGTTGGCCTAGGATGAATCTTCCCAATCCCATTTATTCAAATGTTAACCACCACACTTTACATTTTGTTGCTTATTTACTGATGGACGCACCTCAAATATTGCATCTTTAGACCACATTTAATTATCTCTGGTTTTGCTGTAGTTTAAATTCACAGAGGGTTTTTTTTTTTTTTTTTTTTTTTTTTTTTTTACATTTATTTCCATTGTTTGGGCAGATGCGGGTTTGTATCACACCAATTGGTGTATTTGGATGACCGCAAGCATTGCCACCATCGCCAGAAACATTTGTACAAACACTACCTAAATGCCAATCTAAAAACAAAACAAAAAAAAAAGCTTTTTTAGGGGTGACCCAAGCCCGAAAAGACTTATCCCTGCTTATTTTCATTAATCGCGGTCCAGCCCTGTCCCGATCCTGCACTAATCGCGGGGTCCACTGTAACGCAAAGCTGCACTTGTGTATGCGTATCATCCAGTAGATGGGGGGAGTGGCGAATAGTGGCTCATTTCCATGAAACAGGACAGTTACCCCCAAAAGCGGCTGCTCGGACAGTGCTGTTCAGAGAGGGTGATGCGTGTTCTGTAATTGTAATTGTTCTGTAACTGTAATTGTTTGCAATTGCCTATTTTAATAGTTTAAACCGTGAATATACCAGAAACTATGATCCCAAAGTCATATAAAATCATTTCAAAGCTATTTTACATTACCCTTAAAAGCAAATGACTTGCATATTATTTGCGGCAAAGACTCTCAGTAACTTCCAGCGACCCAGGCTAAACTTAGCTCCTCCCATAGAACATAGAAAGCTTTTCTCTCAGTTGAGATGTATCACTTCAACATAGTTCCTCTACACCAATTTTTTTACTACTTTACTATTTAGAGGCATCTTAGGCCGTTTCAAAACGAGCACAAAAACTGGAAATAACTGTGGATAAACGGGTACAACCGGGGAAAAAAAGTAAATTCGTAAAAAAGTGAACTGCGAATATACGGGGGATTTCTGTATTTATGGCGAAATGAAAAGAAACAGACAGCAAAATTGTATTAAATTAAAAAACAAATAATAATAAAAGCTACATGTATACTCATTCATTCAGTGGTGAGGCTGTTTGAAAAGGGGCAGGTCCAGGTATGAATGACACAAAAGGAATCACTCCCAGATTGGAAGTGCTGCTTTTTCTACACTTTAATGCACATCACAAAGCAAAATGGAGCATTTAGTGTTCCAAAAAATACATTCCAAGAACATGGAAATAATTTACAGCGTGAGAACACATGCAAACAAAACTACTAACCAAACCGGAAAAGTATTTTGTGCCCATATGAGCCACCGCTCAGTATAATTACACGCTCTGTCAAGCCATTATTGCACAGCCTCATCCAGCTCACTTAAGGGCGGGATGCAGCTGAGACCTGGATGACCGGACGTGGCAACAGACCAACAGAGCACCGGGATATTTATGTAACACAAAGCCATGTTGAGAGCCAAGCTAAACCCACGCGACACTTCAATAGCTAGATCCCGCCATCCATTTTCTATAGCGCCCGTTTTCATGAAGGTGGCGGATAAGCTGCAGCCTATCACAGCTGACTTCAGACCTTTGGACCAGAAGCGGTGTAACGTGGACTGGTCGACAGTCAATCGCAGAGCACGTATAGATAGATAAGCATTCACCTACGGACAATGTAGACTGTTAAAATAAACTAACATGCATTTTTTGGAATGTGGGAGGAAGCCGGAGTACCCGGACAAAACAGACAAGCACGAAGAGAAAAAAAACTCCAGAGATTTGAACGCAGAACATCTTGACTGTGAGGCAGACTTGATAACCACTAGTAAACTGTGCTACCAGTACATTTCAAATGTAATATTTTGCGAAAAAAACCAAAACTTTTCTCACTCAGATTCAAAAAAACGGTAAAACACTAAATAATCTGCTTCATTTATTTATTTACTCAATTAAAATGGGACAGTGCTTTTTAAAGTAACTTTGCATGTAAATATGACAGACTATAGCCATAAGCTAGTTTCCATGTGCAGTCCCTTGGCAGGTTGATGTAATATTTCAAGTATAAAACACAGAAAAAAATTGGGTAGGAAAAATCAAGACATACACAATACATGTACACAAATCATTCAGGGGTAGGCGACCATCAAAGCTCGTGTGTGAAAGAGAGAAGTGCTTTGCCTGTAATGTCAAGTACTACTACGACAAAGTAAACTGTATGTATTCGTCGTCCCTTACAGGAGATTCATCTTGGATGCATAGTATACCATGGTTGCTTATTTAAGCACTCCTACTTTTTACGACAGGTGGTCAAATACAGGGGCGGTCAAACATTTTGGGTACATGGACCCCTTATAGGGGAGAAATGTTTCCAAGGATCCCCTCATAGCCCTAACGCCAATTAAACATACTCTCATGTACACCCGTAAATGCCATGGGAATGTTTTTTTATTTCAAACTAAATATTGATAAACTGTTTATGAGAAAGGAATATTTACCCATTGTCGCTAGGTGACACACACTGTTTCTACTAACACTGGGAACAAAAAGGAGGTAGTTCACAAAAGAACGGTTACTGTTGACAACTTTTTCAACCAAGTAGTAACGGTTTTCAAAAAAAGCAAGTTCAATTCCTGTTAACCTTTGACGCCTGAGTCAAGGCGTTAAGAAATTGACGTCTTGTTTCCCCATCGTTTTTCGAAGCTTTTGACCTGAGGTATGTGCTACCAATCTGCAAATATTTGACCAAGATCACGTTGCATCACCTGTGTAACTTTCAGAAAAGAGCATGACAGCTCGAAATGCTGCACGAATGCAGGCATGTCAAATTTATGGGATACATCACAATCATATCAGAGCTTTTAATTGACCCGAAGATAAAGTAGGAAGGAGAAATTCGTTTGCCATTATTGTGTTTTGCACTTTTGATGCTACATGATTTACGACAAATTATTTGGTGGACCCACAAGTTACGGCTCATGGATGCCCAGGAATTATTTACCTACATACTTATTTATACAATACAGATATAACGCAATCGTGGATATTTTGGGGGAGTCGCGCCGTTCTGACGCTGGAAGTGGAACATTCTGAGTTGGATTCTTGGCAAAGAAAAATGGAATATCACATTTCCATAAACAAACATTCCTGCTTCCTGCTCTGTCCACTCCACTGAGGAGGAGAAGGGGGGAATCATTTGGGAAAAGTGGATCACAAAGGCGATATAAGAATGGTCAACCAGAATTACCACGGGAGGGACAAATCCCTACCATCATCGTGTATGATCATGACACACATTCCAAAGTGACTGTCACAAACACAGTAATAGTAACACGTCGTATTCCGGTCAGAAGAGTTTGAGGCAGACTCACCGACGAGCACGCACAGCACGTCTATAAGGACGCACAGCTTCTTTTTCACGCTCTCCATGTTGCTTCGCCGTCGTTTCAACTTCACTTTTGGCGTATGGAGATTGAAAAAAATAAAATAAAAAATAAAACAAGCTCAAACTGTACGCGTAAACACCTCCATTATGCTAGGCTTTGCTACATAACAACAAAAAATGCAACCTGCACTACGGGTTCTTCTTCCGGGGTACCGCGTCTACCTGTGCGCGTGCACAAATACAAGTGCTCGTATGTGTCAAAAAAGTGTGAAAGATGTCGTAAAAAATAGGACGTTAAAATATAGTACACGGTCCCATTTGCGTTCTAGAATAGTCTACGAAAGAGTCCACACGAAGCATCCAAACGTTGTTCGGGTCCAAGCCGTTGTGAGAAAGAAGGAGCCGAGCGACACGACACGGTGACACTGGGCGCCTCCCACTTCACGTCCTCCATTCTTAATGCTGCCTTTCCCCTCCCATTTTCCTTTCCTGTCTTCCTTGAGGAGGAAGGAGGGGGTCGCTAAAATGAAAAAAATAAAAATAAAAAAATAAAATAAAATTACATTTTAAAATATATACATCGAAATTTCTCAAATCAACTCCATTATTAAAATTATTTGGGATTAAAGTTGAGAGTTATTTCTTGTCTGTAATTAGTAGAAATGTAGGTCTGTAATTGATATCCATTCAGATTTTTTTTTATCACGTCTCACTTTCTTTTCTTATAATGGGAACTCATTTTATATATTTTTGGATTGTTTGCTTGGTTTTTGTTTTTTCCCCTTCATTTAAATTGAATTCATTGTCACTAATACGTTTTTACTATAATATTTCATAATTGTATTACTATTGTGTAAACCATGTAAACTGGAATAACAAAAATATTTAATAGCCAATAATTAAAAAAAAAAAAGACTGAAATGAGAACAGAAACAAGTGTTTTCTTTGGTTCTGCAGCTATTTAACAGCAATTGGCAACTCATGTCTTATTCAGAATTCTTAAACGCTTATACATTTCCAGTCACGCCATAACAAATGGCAATCTATTTCATGCGAGAACTACAGAGGTTAAAAATAACTCTCTGCTATTGCACCACCCTGTTTCTCCTCCCAATGCTTTAGAGACAGAGAATTGTAATTGTTTGTTTGGCTCCAATGATATTGTGAATATTGTAAATGATAATTGGAAAAAGATCTTGTCTATCTTAAATAACACACACACACACTTACATACATATACAGCAACTATTGAATGATTATTACTGGATATATGGGCGAGAGGAAATTAAAATGTATGTGACAAAAAAAAATTTGTAGACTATACGGTATGTATATTTTTATTCATATCTAAGTTATAAACATATTTTTTACCAATTGTACAGGGACCAAGCACAACATTCTGACCACACGCACAATACAATGTGTTCCAAGTTTAGGCCATTTGCAGCGTAGTGGTTCACATATGTGAATCATATATGTATCAGTCATCTATATAGGTGATTGATACACCAGCTGTTTTATTTGAAAAGTGAAATGATAAAGAACTTCTCCAAAGCAGCTCGTTGCCATTTGAGCTTGTTTTGAACAGCATAACAACTTTTGCTTGCAATTTGGTTAGGTCAGCATTCCAGACATTATACACACTCATCTTAATTGCACTTCTGTCAAGACAAAAGTAAAATACATTAAGCAGATCAATTATGCTGGTTAAATGAAATATTGCTTACATTCAAACGGTTTCAGTATAGTAATCAATTTTGAATGTATTTTTTCTGCCCCCTTTTGGGATTTTCCAGTAACAACAAGCTTCACTTATGACAAAGTAGAGGAATTGGATCTGAACCGAATTAACAGTGCTGAAACTAATTAGCGCATAATAGCTTTGACTAATTACTTGTGAAGTGTCTTCCTCACCGCTTGCTTGCCTCACACACACACTCGCTGCACTCATAATAAGGCCTTTTCTGAAAATCTTTTTTTTTTGCATCGCTTGCCTGCCTCGTACATATTCCCTGGCAAAGTTACTGTAAACAGTTTGATTTACATGTGGTTCCACTAAATTTTGTTGCACACCGACTCATCTCACTCGTAAAGTTGCTCTGGCTGCAAAATTTGATTGACACATGATCTGCTTACGCTCAACTGTCTTCTGCAGCGCTTGCTAAAAATGGGGAAATAATCTTGGCAAAACAATGAATGCACTGTAACAACACTGTCTTCCATTTTAGGATATTAAGCTTCTTGCTATTTAAAGAAAAAAAAGGAATATTCCACAACTGTTTTGTTTAATCATTTATTATAATTATTTTATTTTTACAAAATATAATAATTATCAACAAAAAAAAAACGGGGCAGGACAATACATACATTCCCAAAAACAAAATGTGAAATTAAAAGAAACATTCCTGTTCACAACAGGCCTTGTCCATCACCTCCTTCGTGTAAACGCAAACATCAATCTGGCTCGCTTCGCTGCAATTACGGGAAGACCTCAAACACGTGCACATAGGGATGAATAACAAATAAATAGAGGCGATCGAAGATGACACGGTGTTATGCAAACAACCAATAAAGTTGTTCCACTTCCTGAAACACTTGCTTTGCTCCTTCAGATCCAGAATGGGACTACATTAAAACATGAAGTGATGGTCAGTTAAAACAAGAATAATCACTAAAATCAATGTCCCAATAGTTCTGCAAAGCATTATATGAAACCATCAAATGACCATCGATGGAAAATAAAAAGTCAAGGTTTGTGGTAATCACAATGGACATCATTAATCAGTTATCTAGGATGCCACACTTTGATGTCCAGAGAAACCAAAGACTTAATCTTGACCCTGATTAGAAGCTGAAACAGGATTTAATATATGACATTCTTCAAAATGTCCTCATAAATCAAATTCACTTAATCCCTGGGTATACAGTAATCCATCCTAATGAGCTAGGCACAGCTATATACTGCAGGGAATATTTTAGGCTCGTTCTTAAACCGGACTATTATAGTGTAAAATAATCTACATTTATTTTTATGAATTGAACCTTTATTTAAACCAGTTCATGTAGCTCTCGATGGCATTTGGCTCGTGTGCCGCGACAAAACGGCAGAGGAAAGCACAAGCAAACACAGAACAGACAGAAGGAGAGTGAGTGGATGACAGCGTAGAGCAGGTGAGTCAAACTCTTTTTTTTTGTCGCGGGCAACATTGTCGTCACGGTTTCCCTAAGAGGGCCGTTGACCGTGAAACCATATAAATGTTTAGTCACCTCATAATATTATTACATACACACAACAAATTGATGGATACCTAGTTTAGAAATCAGAAGTCAAGGATAATAGTTTGCTCAACTATTGTTCAATTTACTGTAAACAGAAAAGGCTCTCAATGATACTATTTATTATTATTTTATGAGAATTTGAGCAAGAATCATGGAAGTTGACACAGCTGATTTGCTTTCGCGGGCCAGATGAAATGACTTGGCGGGCCAGATTTGGCCCCCGGGAGTTTGACACCTGTGGCGTAGAGGATGTTTGTGTTGAAATAAAGAGATGTTTTGTGTAAAAGGCCTTACAGCAGCAACAAGCAGAGTTTGCGCCACTCATACTGCTTCAAAGTAGCCGTGAGGGTATTTTGGTATTTAAAAAAAAAAATATGTTCTGCTTGCTTTTATCAGTCTAAGAACACATCTCTATTCAATTAGGATTTTCCCAAGTGCTTTCACTGGAAGGGAGGGCAGTGCAGCAGGGGGATAAATGCAGACAAGCCGGACATGAGGTCATTAGGTGGGGGAGAGCCGGCACGCAGCAGGTGAAGTCCCACCCGCAGGCGACGGGGGAGTCAATCACATCACCTGCTGTGTCACAGTCCTCGGGGATAAAAGGACCGTGGCGCATGTGGAACTGGAAGAAGCCCGGTGGGCGCTGACGGTCTTGGAGTTGGATCGGACCTGCGTCGCAGCCTGAGAGGCGATCCCCCTGATCCGACAAGACAGGCAGAGCGAAGGGGCGGGCAAACAGGTTCTGAGGATAGCCGTCGCCGCGCATCTCTGACAGCCCCGTCAGCAGTTCTCCAGCTACACACGTCATGGGAAGAGAGATACCAAAATGTCATCAGAATACTACTCATTGTGATGACACAACATGTACAGGCAACTTTTATTTTAGCAATTTTGTGAGCACTGTTCCATTGTTGAAGGTTGTAGATCAAGGGTGGGTAAGGTACGGCCCGAGGGCCACGCACAGGCTGCCCCGTTCTCTAATCTAGCACACAGATTGATTGTTAAGGCTCAAGGTAATATTTGTTGGATTAATTGTAGTTTATTTCCTTCCATTCCATTTTTTTTACTAGTAGCATTTACATGTTTAAAACATTATATTATTCAATAATTGCTTCTAATTAAATTAATTCCATATATACAATTGAAACGAGAATGATTTTAGCATTGCAACACATTTTATTTACAGTGGTATCCTGACTTAAGGGTGCCTCAGATTTTAAGTCACGAGCCATCGACAGGTCAGTTTTTTGCTTTGTGCAGCAAGACAAAAGTTGTATTATGAGCAAGCTTCAGATATGCCTGCGCTCAAGTAGAGTTAAAAAAAATAAATAAAGAGCGACAGCCGCTGATTCAGCCGTTTATTGAACGCGACAAACAGTCAAAAACAAATACAAAATGACACCTTTTGCAAGCAGGATGAAGACGCACTCACACCACACTAACTGCATGGTAAATGGGCAACAGGAGTCAGACTTCCTGATGCCAGTCACTCAGCACATGAATACCACTCTGTGTGTTTGTGTCTGTCTTTTGGCACAGTTAACCTTTATAAGCCCAGTTTATTTCGTTACATTCTCTTTTATTGTGTTTGGTTATGTTTTTATATTTATAGTTGACAATTAAGTGCTATTTGTCTATTAAAAATGTATCAAAAAAATGGGGGTTTGGGAGGTTGTAATAGATTAATGGCACTTTAGGTCATTTCAATGGGTAAAATTCACTTGGTACACAAGTAAATAGAGTAACTCAAGAGCTTGGCAATGGAACGAATTAAAATCTCAAGTCAAGGCTCAGCGTTTTTTTTTTTTTAACCGCATCTGTCTATATCTATAATCCAATGCTGCCCTTTAGCACAAAGCTTTGCCCGCCCCTATTGTAAACGGTGCCAAACGGATAGTACCGTAGCTAAAAGTGATGGGGTACCAGCCTTGTGTTCCTCACGGTACTGTCTGTAAAATATTGATGCAAGTTGAAGTCAATGCCGCAAATTGGCCGGCTTCCAACGTAGTATGAGCGGCGGAACGCCAACTGTGGTGTAAGCAGGAAGGTGCGACTGGAGTATATAGGGCAACGCTCGAAACTCACGGCTCACGCCCCTCTGTGTTGAAAGCAATTGTCCAGATGCTGGTCCCAGTTATCTAATTATAATTTCAGGAAGCCGCAAATGCTGTGTGAACGCGCACTGTCTCCCACTTATGCGAGTTCTGTCTGAAAGGCACAGGCTGAGGCGAAAGCAGAAAAAAGGGCCTACAGAGACACACTGTCTATTGATTCGTCAACAGAGAATGGTCATGTGAAAAGAAGACTGAAATGAGAGATAATGTCAACATGCAGCACTGTGCCATGCCGTACAACTTGTCTTTGTCCAATTCAGTGGTTACGTTGTGTCCCGATGCTACCATGTAACACTATTTGACATAAATGCAGATCAGAGTTGATCATCCCACGATATACAGGGCATCCTCCTCCTACGATGGAGTTTCTTTTCTAGAGCGGTGACATAATCTGATTTTGTACAGTACTGTGCAAAAGTCAGTGTCACCAAACCGCCATTAGGTTTGCTGTTTAGCAAAGCCATAATGACTTCATATAACTAGAAAGACACTCAATGGAGCACACATCTCTGTCAAACTGTTAATAAAAGTTAAAGAATGAAAATACAGCACCATTTGTGTTTTAGTTTGTCCAACTATTCATTAACTAGCTAGTTAGCTAGTTAGTCTACTTCCCTGTGAATGGAAGATTATGAACAGACGGGAGGTGCCATTATGACTCTGGGAGGTGGACGGGTTGCATTGATGTCATAGTGACTCAAATGGTAAAAAAATACATCAAAAATATATTCCTGTCTCCGTAACTTTATGCAGATTGACAGCATTTTCTTCCTTGTCTCATGCCAGGGGGAAACTTTGAAATACTTGTGCATCCATTACAGCATCGCATCACTTTTACAGCAGAGAAAAGGAGTCAATGTGCACCTATAGCAATTATAAAGATTAATTTTCCATGGGAAGGTTAAGATTTCTTCATGTATTTGATGAACTTGTCTTTGGGCCACATACAACAAGTTATTATTTATATTCCCAATAGGATTGACTAAATTCTCTGAACGGATAAATTCATCTTTGAAGGATCTGTGGAAATGGCCCAAATGGCAACTAAAATGGCAGACTACCTGCGTCGCTTCGGGCATGGGCTCTTAAGATTTTTTCCTTTTGTGGATCTTCCCATGTATCCAAGTGAAACTGATTCAAAAATCATGAAGAAAAATGGAGTGAAGCAATGGCGACAATATTAGCGGTTGGAAAACATACAGGTGCATCGCAATAAACTGGAATATGGTAGAAAAGCTTATTTATTTCAGTGGTTCAATTGAAAAGGCAAAACTCAAACATTCATTAAACAAATAGGAAAATCATTTTCACAAGGCAAATTATTGCTTAGTTTCTACATCAAAAACCGTTTGATTGTTTCTTATGTAATATTCTAATTACTTGAAATGTTTTTGTTAGCCGTAAACTACACAAAATGATAAATAAACTAATGAAATAGTTTCCTCTCTTTGTAATGAATCTATATAAAAACCTTAACGTCTTGAATTGCGCCACTGAAATAAACAACATTTTCTATGATATTCAAATGTATTGAGATGCCCCAGTACAATAGAGTAGCAGCTGATACCACATTGAGGGGGGGGAAAAAAACAAAAGAAAAAAAAAAACAGAGGAGGAACCGAATGAACAAGTGTCTTGTTCTACAGTAGCAAGGACGACAAGCCTCCCTCCTTCTTTACCTGCAGGCTGCAGCCTGCTTTCTGTAGGCCTGACCACACCAAGGTCACGGCTTTAAGAGAAAGCGGGGGGTCCGTCTGCGCCGAGGGCGGCCCTCATCCTCTGGAGCGCCGTGTCAAAAAGGGGTAAACCATGCATGCATGCGCACACACAGACAGACACAAAACGAGAATGGAAAAAGGAAAAACGTAAATGATTTAGAACGGAAGACAGCAAATGCTCAATGTAAAAAAAAAAATATGAAATCATAAAATCCATCGTGATGCATAGTAATGCATCTGACATTGTAAGTAAATGTTTTACACACTGTATAAAGTGGGCGGAGACAGTAACTTTTCCTACAGCGAAGTTTTCTTTCAATATAAGCACCATTTTCACCTTGTTTGTCCAGTTCCAGGCTCGACTGCCGAGGCAAGGGAGGCGCCAGCTTTCCGGAGACCGCGGCGCTACTACGAGACAGTAAGCCAGCTGAATTATTGCTTGGCTCCATCTCGCCACCATACCCGTCCTGATCTCCCTCATCCCTGTACCAAATAAAACACAGGGAAGCACATCAGTGTCAAAGTTCAGATGAAGGTGAATGTACTTTACATGAGGATTAGTTGGACAAGCAGTTGTTTAATTACAACTCACATGCTCCCTGACTGCAAGGTGTACTTCTTCCGAGTGATCCTGGTGGCTTGTTGAGTGAAGTAGTCATGCCGTTCAGACTTCTTCCACATGTAGTAGTACGCCACACACTCCCCCACAGAGCGGGTCCTTACCTGTGGAGAAGGTAGTCTGTTTATTACGCCGACTCAGGACAAGCAGTCAACCAGGTTGATATGCCTCTGCAACATCGCGTGGACATCGGGGACAGTGCCTCTGGATTGGCAGACTGGGGTGGTGGGCCCCCTTTTTAAGAAGGGGGACCGGAGGGTGTGTTCCAACTACAGGGGGATCACACTCCTCAGCCTCCCTGGTAAGGTCTATTCAGGGGTGCTGGAGAGGAGGGTCCGTCGGGAAGACGAATCTCAGATTCAGGAGGAGCAGTGTGGTTTTCATCCTGGCCGTGGAACAGTGGACCAGCTCTACACCCTTGGCAGGGTCCTCGAGGGTCTACATGTGTTTTGCGGACTTGGAGAAGGTGTTCGACCGTGTCCCTCGGGGAGTCCTGTGGGGGGTGCTTCGGGAGTATGGGGTACCGATCCCCCTGATACGGGCTGTTCGGTCCCTGTACGACCGGTGTCAGAGTTTGGTCCACATTGCCGGCAGTAAGTCGGACTCGTCAAGGCTGCCCTTTGTCACCGATTCTGTTCATAACTTTTATGGACAGAATTTCTAGGCGCAGCCAAGGCGAAGAGGGGGTCCGGTTTGGTGGCCTCAGAATTGCATCTCTGCTTTTTGCAGATGATGTGGTTCTGTTCGCTTCATCAAGCCGTGATCTCCAACTCTCACTGGAGCGATTCGCAGCCAAGTGTGAAGCGGCTGGGATGAGAATCAGCACCTCCAAATCTGAGACCATGGTCCTCAGTCGGAAAAGGGTGGCGTGCCGTCTCCGAGTCGGGGATGAGATCCTGCCCCAAGTGGAGGAGTTCAAGTATCTTGGGGTCTTGTTCACGAGTGAGGGAAGACTGGAACGGGAGATCGACAGGTGCATCGGTGCGGCGTCTGCAGTGATGCAGACTTTGTATCGGTCCGTTGTGGTAAAGAAGGAGCTAAGCCGAAAGGCGAAGCTCTCGATTTACTGGTCGATCTACGTTCCTACCCTCACCTATGGTCACGAGCTGTGGGTCCGTGTGTGTGTTTCCTCCGCAGGGTGCCCGGGCTCTCCCTTAGCGATAGGGTGAGAAGCTCGGTCATCCAGGAGGATCACAGAGTGGAGCCGCTGGTCCTCCACATCGAGAGGAGCCAGATGAGGTGGCTGGGGCATCTGATTCAGATGCCTCCCGGACGCCTCCCTGGTGAGGTGTTCCGGGCACGTCCCACCGGGAGGAGACCCCGGGGACGACCCAGGACACGCTGGAGAGACTACGTCTCTCGGCTGGCCTGGGAAACTCCTCGGGATCCCCTCAGAAGAGCTGGAGGAAGTGGCTGGGGAGAGGGAAGTCTGGGCGTCCCTGCTAAAGCTAATGCCCCGGCGACCCGACCTCGGATAAGCGGTAGAAAAATGGATGGATGGATGGAGGACAAGCAGTTTTTGTTTTTGTCAGCTGTGTGGTACTTGAGGTCTGATTTGAACATTATGCCTTTATGTGAATGGACACCAAGATGTTTGCATTATCTGTGTATGTGAATGTGAAAACCCCTATATGTACTGGTGTGGCTTAACTTTTGAAAAATGTGACCTGGCAATGGCCTTGCAAGTCAGGAATAAACATCTCTTGTCTTTGAAGCACTTACCTTATTAGCCTGAATGAGGTGGAAGTTTTTCCCATAAACTTTATAGCCATGCTCAAAATTCCTACACTCCTCCTCGCTCCAGCCACACAGATGTTCTAAAAACAAGGGATGAGCATGAGCAAAATCAGATTAAGCAAAACATTCAAAATCAATCATAAAAGTCACCAGTATATTTTTTTTCTTCATTTTCTTCACAATGTTTTCTTCAAGTAAGCATTGCACTCGCTTTGCAGCCGTAAGACATGAATACAAAAGTAAGTCTTACCAATGAACACTTTCACATTGAAATGTAATCGTCGCGCTGCTTCCTCTGCATTGAAGTTGCATTTCAGCAGTTCATACAGTGCCTGGTAGCACAGACACACACACACACACAAAAAGCCTGACCAAGACGTTTACTGTAATTAGATAGTGTCGGTCATTCTCACTGCTAAGCCTTCCTTATTTAAAAAATTAAAACATTTAAAAAAAAAAAAAGGAAATAAAACTTCCACCACATATAATTATAGTGTATACTGTAAATGTGTGTTTGGGAAAATCATAGTGCTTCTGTATGTCTCTGAAATATCTCATTTCACAGTAAAATGAAAGTTAGTATATTTACACTATGCAAATGAACAAATGTGCATGGGAATGACCTGGGGTGGCTGTGGCGAATGACCACTGTGATTGGCCAATGGCTAACGATGCGGGTCTTGGTGTTATCGCACGAATCTACAGGTTTCACATGCTCTTGTTGTAGGTGATGAACAACGACCGAATTCTGTTTTTGTGATGAGTGGCTGTGTATTATCAGTAATACAGTGAAAATCAACGTAAATGTGAATATTTACTCGGTCGATTTACAGTGTGCACCTCTAAACTTGCTACATGCCTCCTAAAATCTTAAATTAGGGGTCGCTTTTATTCTAATTGCGGAGCCCAAATATGAGTGGACAGACAAATGTTACCATTATGTGTGTATGTGAATGGACAGATGTCAACATTAAGTGTACTATATCGTACCTGCTCATTGTCTCGGACAGTGTCAGCACGTGTTTGCTTGCACACTGCCCCCTCTTGGCCACATGGCCTCTGTACATTCAACAAGAAGTCCTCCACTTCCTGCAACGGAAGAGCACCTGGTCTCCACAGCAACTGGTCCTCACTGTTGTACGCTTGTCACAGGGATGCCAGAGATGTAGAAATAAGGATTTGGAAGAATGGCAGAAGTAAGAGGTTCCTACCTTGTTCCTGGTATGTATATGGACTGAGTGGAGGGATTATTGCCTGGTACATGGAACCAACCATGATCTCCTGGTGAAGCATGTCAGAGAAATGTGTGTCAGGCTGCTTCAGTGATGGCAAAATGCGCCTGATTCAATCTGTTGGGGACTGACCTTGTGTTCTTCGTTGGAGGGAAGGGAGATATCGTCGGACTCCTCGTCAGATGAGCAGACGGATGTGTCTTTGTTTCCATCTGAGAGGAAACAGAACATTAGAAAGGTCTGTCTTCTGGAATCCTTCTTAATGATTTGTTATTTAATGTCAGATGTAAGCCAGGTACACACATGTCTACAATGGGGCTGAATTTGAACATTTTCCTTCCCTTGCGATCAAAGTCAGCAAAGGTCTAATTGTCAGATTTACGGGGGACGACTGGTTAGAGCGTCAACCTCACAGTTCTGAGGACCCGGGTTCAATCCCCGGTCCCGCCTGTGTGGAGTTTCCTTGTTCTCCCCGTGCCTGCGCGGGTTTTCTCCGGGCACTCCGGTTTCCTCCCACATCCCAAAAACATGCATGGTAGGTTAATTGACAACTCTAAATTGCCCATAGGTGTGATTGGTTGTTTGTTTATATGTGCCCTGCGATTGGCTGGCAACCAGTTCAGGGTGTACCCCGCCTCCTGCCCGATGATAGCTGGGATAGGCTCCAGCACGCCCGCGACCCTAGTGAGGAGAAGCGGCTCAGAGAATGGATGGATGGATTAATCTGAGGGATTACCCTGTGGTGCGGGCTGCGTTAAGAGTAATTTTTCCACCCTCGGTCTGCTCGGAAAACAGCACGGGCCGACAAGCGTAAATATTAAACCCGTCCAATATTTACGATGGTAAATCCTTATGTGTGTGTTGGTCAACACAGAGTTGGGCAAAAACACAGAGCGAATGAACAAATTAATCTGGCTTTGACGTACTATGTCTTCCATAGTACGTCAAAACCAGATTCATTTGTTCATGTACCGTTCTGTGCATTGTGTCACTTGCAAAAGACCGGATACCTAAAAGGACACCTATAACGTCATGAAATGACACCTATCCATACAGTAAGTCAAATTGCATTCAGGAAGATAGCATATGTAACACTTCAACCTACAAATTGTAAAAAAAAAATGAAAAAAGTTTTCTTGAATTGCTTCATTGGGCTTTTACTTTTTTAGGGAGAACATTGCAGTGTGCTATTGCTGCACAGGTGGACCTAGACCACAGCGCTCCGGAAGACTGCTTCAAAATAATACAAAACTGTCTCAAGCTAAAGTGGCCTTAACACACAAGCTATGAACCCATCATTCGTTTATCTAAGCACTTGGGCTGGGCTTATTTTGATGACTTAATTACATCAGGGGTGTCAAAACGTTTTCCTCTGAGGGCTGCATACTGAAAAAAATCTAAGGATGCAAGGGCCACATAGAAATTCTTCTAATTTTATTACACGCTAAAACCAGTCTATCAAGTAATTATACATTGCGTTTACTGCTACATCACAGCTTTCAGTTAAAAGGTTTAAGGCAAATGATTTGGGATTTTTCAGGATTTTGAGGTGGCTTGCGGCCCTGTATCCCACTAGAATGCATCTGCCCCTTACCATGGGCAGATCTCCACATTAAGAACCGGAACAAGAGCAATCCATAGGAAACTGACCATTTTTTAAGCAGTGTTTCCTGGAGGAGTAGTAATATGATAGGTTTACAAATAAAAACTTGACACAGAGCAAATTGGAGCAAACCATTTTTGGTTGTGATGGTAAATAATCATTACGGTTATGCATAAAAGTAATTTTATTCCGATTTGAGTTGTAAATAGTATCTAGAAAATCAAAGTATCGAAAAGGTATTTATAAAACCTATTCATTAGCATTATTAGTAGTAGCGGTAGTTGTTGTCAGGGGCATCGCACCTATATAGATGTCGCAAACAACCCACTCTATCAACATTCACTCTTTTTTCACACCTATTTTTGGATTATTATGTTAAAAGCATCGCAGGCCATATCAAATGTTTTTTCAGGACATGTCACAAAATAAACAAACAAAGGGCAGTGGGCCACAAATGGCCCCAGGGCCGTAGTTTGGAAACCACTGAATTACATGATAGTTAAATGAACATCTTTACATATTAATTAACATGGTTTCTGTATTTTATGTTTGTATTTTAGTATATAATATGATTCATGAAAAAGAACAGTAAAATATAAATAAATAGGAGTAATAGTTGTTTTAGCCATGGTGTGTGTGTGTGTGCGTGTGTGTGGGGAGGGGGGAGACGTTAGGGTTACGGCATCAGAATGACAAAGATGGTAACTTGTCTCAATTCGAACCAGGAAAACCCCTGGTCTGTGTACCCACGACATTAGGCAAAAGGCATTGTGCTGTGCAACTCACGAGGCAGGTGTTGCTGGAGCAGATCTGAGGTGCTGGAGGTGACTGAGGGGGTGAGATCATCAGCTGATGACTCCACTGCATCTGCTGTAGCAAAGATTTCTTCAGTGATCTGGTTCTGGAGAAGACAGGGAACATTGGAGGTGCAATATAGACAGCGGTGTGTGGATTTTTTTAATTATTTATTTAAGCTTTGTTGGCCTGAGGAGGAGAGAGGGGTCTCACCTCCTCCAGAGTCATGTCTGGCAGAACGGTGGTGACGTGACAGCTCTGCTTGGCTGGATCAGGCACCGCGTAGCCACACAGAGCCAGCAGCTCCTCCAAGGGCACCTCGCTGGCCTACAAAGTAAGACAATAAACAGGAATAATGGAAAAAAAAATACAGAATGGGATCCATTTAGCCGAAGAGGAGCGACGTAAACGTACAGTCTGGGATTGGGCCGCCGCCATCTGCGGAAGCGCAGAGCTTCTCCTTCAACTCCGGATAAGACTCCTGCTTCTTCTCCGGCCTAGCGTCTTCATCGCCGTACCTCACGATCTCAACTGGGATGGGGCCTCGGGGGCCAGGTCCACAGGCCCTCGGCCCGCCTATGGACAGAAACAGTGGTCACTGACATACCAAACTGGGAAAAGAAGTCTTAGGCCAGAATTGCATGTGTTGTTGTCACTCAGGGTGCACTCACACTAGACTAGGGCTGGAGCTATGTGCATGTGAGGTGCAGGTATTTTTATTGTCCACTTGGAGTCACCATCCTCATGTTCATCATCTAAACTGCATTTTCTGTGACTTTGAGTTTATATGGCTTTAAAAGGTGGGGTCTGGCGTGGTGAGTGACGTAGGTGTCAGTGAAAGAGACTAGAGTTGGTTGTCGTTAGCAACTGCCTGGTAATTGGTCAACCGTTAGCCAGTCAGGGTACCAGTATGTTGTGTCTGAATGTTTATTACATGTTTATTTTGTTACCCTTTGTGCAATAAAGCGATTGAAAGTGCACTAGCGACTATGTCTATCCTGGAACACAAGATGAGACTGGCCAGCTCGTTGAAGAGAAGCATGTCGCTCCCATTAATTACAACAACTAAATTCAACGTAATGGTGAGTTTTTCTTTTTTTTTTCCCCAATGATTTGTTTTTATCTGCGATTGGCTGGCAACCAGTTCAGGGTGTACCCCGCCTCCTGCCCGATGACAGCTGGGATAGGCTCCAGCACGCCCGCGACCCTAGTGAGGAGAAGCGGCTCAGAAAATGGATGGATGGATGGATTTGTTTTTATTTCTCTCTATGCCTCTGAAATAGGAATTCTTTTGAAACCGGTCACTGACACCAAAAAGTTTGGGCACTGCTGCACAGTGCTGAAAAAAAATATCAATTATGTTATCAGCTCTACTTTTATCACATTAGCGTTGACTACAAAAAAATTTTTAGTCTTTCAACCCCTGGTTGCGATGTCAAAATGACTGCAGTGACGACGACAAGAAAGCTAGTGATCGTCCAAGACATCCACATAACTATTCCGAACCATTTACATAACATTTAAAACATGTTTGTGCCATTAAAATAAACAGACAAGACTCCCCTGCCTCATCTTGTGTTTCATCTTACAATATTACACAAAGACGCTAATAGGTTTGAACTGGAGGTGGCATTTCTTTTAGCTTGTTTTGTAAGAGACATTTTACGCTGGGAAGGAAACAAACTAAACTTTACACAGCGCCACGCTAGTTGAAAAGGCTCTAGTCACTCTGTCGTGTTATTTGACCCATTATCAGGACAAAGTAGTCCATATAATAAAAAGGCCCAAACTTGAGCTACCTTTTACTACTGTTTACTGTGTTGCTATGTCAAAATGATGGCTGTGACTACGACAAGAAAGCCACTGGTGGCCTCAGACTTCCACAGCCATGTCCAGACAAGTTATCATTCGATAATTAAACTTTTTTTTTTTTTTTTGCTTCCTTAGCTCGCATTAGCAAAGCCATGAGAACATATGTTTTGATAGCATAAAAGTCCCGCCAATGCAAGCTAGCTCTTAAACACAAACATACCACGTGGAACGTGATTTTTTCTTCTTCTCAGTACGAGCACCATGTAAATGAATACATAGTTTCAATCACGTGATCAGTATTTGTTTGTCCACTGTGTGCAAACACAGGACGATTATTTACTCAAATACTCCAGAACAAAACAATGCGTCGCCCGCCAACATTTTGGTGCGTGACTATCCATAAAAGAGGGAAACTATTTTGTGTGCAGTTTATTTTACCGTTGTGTTTTGTTTCATAGTGTTATCAAAATGGTTACTGCATGTAAATGACAGTAAAGATTCACATTCAGAAAATACAAAAGTACATTTCAGTCTGTGATTTTTTTATTTATTTTTTTACTTTTAATTAAAGGTAGAGTATGTAGCTTTCAAACTGCTAACAAGATTTAAATGTAGCCTCACTCCACTACCCGCCCCCTCACGTCTTTGCCCAAAGAAACACCCCCAGCTCACTGCGGTACCGTGCACGGCAGCTACATTACTAGCATGGGTTATTCATGATGGAGTCTTGCCAAACACTACATGTTACCGGTTTTATGTTGTATTTTTTGGGGAATGTAAACTCAATTAAAAATATGAGAGGTGACCAACTTACCTGATGAGCCAGTGAGCATTGGCAGTGGTTTTCCAAGCCCAGCCATATGCAGCCATCCACGTATAGGAAACCATTGTTAAATACATTTACCCTCAAGTGTTTTGAGAGCTGCCCAATTCCTTCTTTTTATCCTTTGTTGCTAACTTGAGTTGAATAATCCTGCCAAGAAACTAAAATCGTCTCATTTCACGAGAGGCGGCTTTTTGTCCTCACATGGCTACATGTGCGTGGAGCGCATACGCAAATGATCGACGCAGTCGCACCTTCTGTCCTTACGGTCTCTGATTGGCTATTCTTGCCACGCTGTGACAAGTTGTACGATAAAAAATATATTTTTTTAATTCAATGGCATTGGCATTAGATACGGCCAGAGAGGGATGATTTTTCCAAAGATAATTTTAATAATATTATGTCAGCTCATACAGACAGTTTTAACATCCATCCATTTTCTACACATCCTCTGTTCAAGGTCACAGGGAGTTGGAGCCTATCCCAGCTGACTTTGGGCGAAAGCCGGACTACACCCTCGACTGGTCGTCAGTCACATATAGAGATGAACAACTAGTCACTCTCACATTCGCACCGTCACTGAGTGGGAACTGAACCCACATGGCCTGCACCCAAGTCAGGCGAATGTACCACTACACCATCATTGACGGTTTTACATATATGACAAAAACTGTTTGTTTGCTTTTTTAAAAATAAAAACCGCAAACTAAGTAGTTGAATCAGTACTTTTACACTCTTTTTTTTTTTTTTTTTACACTAGTATCCACCATTGCCTGCCTTATCTTGTGCTTTCTCTTGATATCTTAGACACAGTAGCTCATTGGTTTGGGTAGGAGTTGGCCTCACTTGTAGCAGTGAACCATTTATTTTTTGAAGCGTAATGTTTAATGTTACCCTTAAAAAAAAAAAATGAACAATGAATAAGCAACAAGCAGATAACACTCCGTGCCTTATCTTTAGTTTCATTTCACATGGATTTCTCGTGTAAGTTTCTTTTGGAGGTGGCATCACTTTTAAGCACGTTTTGTGCGAGACACGAAAGTTTAAGACCACCGGAGCAACAGGGGAAAGGACACGAAGTAAACTTTACACAGTAGCACGCTAGTTTGGAAAAAGCTCCATTCGCTCGGGAGTGTAATTTGTTAAACATGGCCCGTTGTCGTGACAAAGTTGTGCTGCTTGTGTTGCGAGTGTGTGACCAGGGGCGCTTTCCTGCCACTTGGTGCTGAACGCCTCTTCCTTCTCGGCGGATCGCGCGAGAAGGAAATAAAAAGTCAAAATGTCCAACTTAAAAAAAAAAAAAAAAAAAACCAAAAGAGACGACAACGATTACTAAGACAACTTTTTCAGCGTGTAAAAACTTCACCAACCCACTCGGCCCACCGCCGTGTTTTTAGCCTTCCTTCTTTTGTTTTCTGTTCGGTTCCTCTCGACGGCTAAAAGGGAGGAGGAAGGGGAGGAATGGCTCTTGAACGCCGAGCGAGAGGCTCGAAACGCCGGGGAGCTTCTCCATTCCTCCCCCTTCTACCTCCACTTTCCCGACGTTTAACCCCCGCGTTGCTACGTTTCCCCTCCTCCACCCCTTCCGCGTTAGTTCGCCGGTCCCACCGCCGACACATACGCCGTACCGTCCTGGGTGACGAGCGGCTGTATTTGGCCCTGGTTTAGCCCGTCGTCTGGGCGACTAGAGCCTCGTTTTCGTCCACTTACCTCCGCCGCCATTCCGTTCCTGCGTGAGCCGACTAGCCCGGATGTTGTAGGTCTGTTGTATAGCACTGTGCAACGCGACGTGTGTTACTGGCTCAGGTAGTTGTGTACTTGTGGCAAAATAACTTCACTTTTTGTCGTCTAATTTTAATATATATATATTATATCTCAGACGAGTTTTGAACGTGTTTTAAGTCATTTTAAACCCACCGTTTCCTCTTGTTTCCCTCCCCCAAACAATTTACATCTGCTAGCTTTCCCCTACTCTGTAGTGTACAGTAGCCTAGTTAATATTTTCCACTTTTGACATCTGTACTGTACAGCAGTATAAGGGCCAGTCCTGGCTACTGGAGGGTTAATGCTACCAGAATAGTAGCAATATTAGCAAAATATTTCAATTCTGAGGTCTTATTATAAATAGTCAAATAACTGTACACATACCAGTGCAATGATCATTTTTCTTCATTTTATACCTTTTTTTTCCATTGGCTGTATGTGATTTTGACATCTCCCACTCCAAACACTGCTAATATACGTGATCATTTTTTTGTTTTGTTTTATATAACAATATTATATTTGTTATATTTATAATATACAAACCCCAATTCCAATGAAGTTGGGATGTTGTGTAAAATGTAAATAAAAACAGAATACAAATCCTTTTAAAACTATATTCAATTGAATACACGACCAAGACAAGATATTTAAACGTTCCATATTTTGGGTATTTAGACCTCCATAGAGTGACTCGCTAACATGGACTTGGGTTTGCATTACAAGTGTCCAGAAAAGGCACCACTGACAGCTGTTTGACCCGGTTTTGTGTCCGCTTTGTCCGTATTTGGCTAAGACTTCCGCCCCCTTTCCTCTGATTGGTTGCCTCCATGTAGACGCACTTGAGAGAGCACAAGTGTTTGTTATGTTGACTGCGCTGGCTCGGGAGCAGAGATCTTCGCTAGTGACGTAGATAAGCTCGAGAAATTTGAATGACCTGATTTCAGGCCTCTAGGCAGAAAAATGTTTGGAGTTCAGGAATACGTTGACAATTTTACTGAGGCACCATAGAGCCAATATAACATCCCAAATATCAGTAAAAGTTGGTTCGGTAAAATACGGGACCTTTAATGTTCAAACTGATAAATGTTATTTTATTTTTACTTTTTTTTGCAAATATTTAATCATTTTGAATTTGGTGCCTGCAACACCTTTCAAAAAAGCTGGGACAGGGGCTTGTTTACCTCTGTGTTGTGCCACTTTTCCTTTTAATGACACTCAATAAGGATTTGGGCACTGAGGACACGAATTGTTGAAAGTTTGTAGGTGAAATTCTTTCCCATTCTTGCTTAATGTACAACTTCAGTTGCTCAACATTCCAGTGTGTCCCTTCTCGTATTTTGCGCTTCATAATGTAATATAACATTTTCAATGGGAGAGGGTCTGGACTGCTGGCAGGTTAGTCTAGTACTTTCACTTTTTTACTACGAAGCCACACTGTTGTCACATGTGCAGAATGTGGCTTGGCATTGTCTTGCTGAAATAAGCAGAGACATCCCTGAAAAAGACATTGCTTGGATGGCAGCATATGTTGCTCCAAAACCTGTATGTAGCTTTCAGCGTTAATGTTGCCATAACAGATATGCAAGTTACCCACGGCATGAGCACTAACACACCCCCATACCATCACGGATGCTGATTTTTGAACTTTATGCAGATAACAATCCAGATGGTCCTTTTCCTCTTTGTCCTGGAGGACGCAATGTCCATGATTTCCAAAAAGAATTTGAAAGGTGGACTTGTCAGACCACAGCACACTTTTCCACTTTGCGTCAGTCTATCTCAAATGAGCTCGGACTTAGAGCAGCTGGCAGGATTTCTGGGTGCTGTTGATGTATGGCTTTCACTTTGCACGGTAGAGTTTTCACTTGCGACAAACTGTGTTAACTGACCATGGTTTTTCAAAGTGTTTCTGACCCCATGCCCACATGGCAATACGGACGGAGCGAAGGGCACGGGCATTCAATGTTGGTTTTCGGCCTTGCCTCTTATGTGCAGAGAGTTATCGAGATTCTCTCAATCTTTTAATGTTTTTGTGGTCCGTAGATGATGAAATCCCTAAATCCGTTGCAATTGCATGTTGAGAAACATTCCTCTTAAATGGTTGGACTATTTGCTCATGCAGTTGTTCACCAAGTGATGAACCTCACCCCGTCCTTGCTTATGAAAAACTGAGCCTTTCGGGGATGCTCCTTTTATACCCAATCATGACACTCACCTGTTTCTAATTCACCTATTTACCCATGGAATCTTCCAAACAGGTGTTTGTTTAGCTTTCCTCAACTCTTCTAATCTTTTGTTGCCCCTCTCCCAGGTTTTTTGGAGCGTGTTGCAGGCAAACAAATTCAAACTGAATGATATTTTATTTAAAGTTAAAAAAAAAAAAAAATCAGTCGTAATTAACCAGTTTTTTTTGTCCCAGATGTCCCTTGTAATGATGACCCAAGGCAATTTTTCACTTTTAAAATTACAATTTTAAATGTAGATAAATAACAATGCACCGTCATTAATGGTTAGCTTTCTCCAAATATACATAAATATATTTGAATGGAATCTCTCTTTTACATTGTTCAGTTTGTTCCTCACTAGTCAATCAAGCAGCTAACACAGCTAGCATGTACTCTTGCGCAACAACATTGGCATTATTTCGCAATGCTGTTACTGTAATTAGAGTAGTACTAGAATGCAATTACTATTTAGATAAAATCAAACACAATATTTAATTGTAAATAATTTATTTGACAATATTATAAATATTTGTGTTTCAGGTGCCTGAGTATCTGTAACACAATTTCAACACACAAAATATATGATATGACAAATAAAATATCTAATGAAAAGTTTACCATAGATGGTTTGGTTGGTCCAATCAAATATGATGGTTTGTTTCCATCCATCCATCCATTTTCCGAGCCGCTTCTCCTCACTAGGGTCGCGTGCGTGCTGGAGCCTATCCCAGCTGTCATCGGGCAGGAGGCGGGGTACACCCTGAACTGGTTGCCAGCCAATCGCAGGGCACATAGGAACAAACAACCATTCGCACTCACAGTCATGCCTACGGGCAATTTAGAGTCTCCAATTCATGCATGTTTTTGGGATGTGGGAGGAAACCGGAGTGCCCGGAGAAAACCCACGCAGGCACGGGGAGAACATGCAAACTCCACACAGGCGGGGCCAGGGATTGAATCCGGGTCCTCAGAACTGTGAGGCTGACGCTCTAACCAGTCGGCCACCGTGCCGCCGGTTTGTTTCCTATTTTTCTTAAAAAAAAAAAATAAATAAAAAAAAGCTCAGTGTCAGTTTTTCTAAATTATAGATGGCTAAATTGTCTTCCAATTGGAATTACCTACTGAAATGAGTCCCACTGAAGATAATGTATAATGTGGTTATATATGTAGAAGGGAGGGGGCAGGCACAGTACTTGTATATGGCCGAAGCAGATAAAGATAGACGCTGCTCTCTTCACACATGTATGCTTGCTGGAGGTGGCAAAAGTCCTCACACTCTGTACTTGTAGAGTACAGTGTTAGTACAGAGTAGAAGTATAGATACTTGTGTAAAAAAAATACTCTGGTAATGGTAGAATTACTGATTCAACTTCTATATTTAAGCAAAAGTTTAAAAAAAATACAGACTCCCTAAAATAAAATACTTAAAAAAAAAACAGTTATCTTAAAATCTACTTAAGTGCCGTAACTTAAGTCATTTGTACTCCACATCGGAATAAGCTATACTAGTGGTTCTCCATCTTTTGACACCAAGTGTATCACTTAAAAATAAATAAATAAATAAATAAACTCTCACCATACAAACACCATCATGCCCAAGTCGTTCATCAAAAGTGTGCCCCCCCCCCCCCAAAAGGAGAAAAAGTGACCAGTGTTCATCAAAGACGAGACAGAGGTTTTATTCATAAAACACAGTTTGAATATTAATTAAAGAAAATAAGAAAACTGTACTTAAATAATGATTCTGTGGAAAAGTATTGCAAATATAAGTTGAATAAAAATTGTACCCAAATACATAAAAATACAAGCAGTTCTTAAAGATTAGATTACTTAAATAGTTAATTAACTTAAAGGTTAAATACGACTGAACTGTACAGTGATTCTTGTGCGTACCACTAGAGGGAGGCCGCATACAACTCGTGGCACGCGTACCACGCTTTTTACAATTACGAAGCTATACCGCACTAAACTACTGCATTATGTTCATACATAGCTAATTTCTTCTTTTTAATTGTAATCTTTTTAATTCTTCTGTATGCCTTGGACATATAACATATTGACAATTGAAAAAAAAAATGTAATCCTTGAAATGTTTGATTGGCTAGATGTTGAATGATCAGAAGAAAACTGTCCATATAAATAATTCTGTTTTTTTTTTGTGTGTGTCTAACATGCAAATGAGTAGGAGTAAACAGCAAAAAGTACATGCACATTGAACAATTTAGTGTATTCCATGTTGAGGTTTTATATTTTGTGACAATTGGAGTTGTGCAAGGGTTAGCTGTTGAATAAACGGGGATAAAATGTGCATTAACATAATAGTGTTTGTCTATTTTTCCAGTAATTTGCTATCACAGGACTACAATTTGTTTCTGTTTTTTCCTGTTTAGATGACAAAACAAGCAAAAATACATTTTAAATCTAGTTACACATTTCACATCAAATGACTAAATAATTAGAAAGAAATGGATGGATGGAGGGAAAGATTTTATTAAATAGAATAAATAATTTGAACTTTTTCTGATACTTATAAATAATCTAGTAAAACATATTTACAAATGACATAGCTGCAAATTAGTATTTTTTTGTTGCTGCTGTTGTAGCTGGTTCTACATAAAAAAAAAACGAAAAACCTAATTAATCAGTTAAAATTTTTTTACTAACTAGGCTAGCATGGTGCACTAGTGGTTAGCTGGTCTGCTTCACATTTGAGAGGTCCTGGGTCCTGTTCGTCCCATAAAGTTCAGGGTGCGCTTCAGCTAAAGCGAATGCACATATTGCCATTTTTCTTTTGTTTCCCTCTGGTTTGAGAAAACAGTTTGCGGTGTGAGGCTCTATCCAAATATTGACAATATCAATTCCAATGCTGGTATTGATACTGATAGATACCAGTGTAATCAGATGGATACTTTAGTGTCACCTTCTCTCTTGGATGCACTGCTATGGTTTCATCAAATAGGCCAATATTTCTTTGAACTTACACTTAATTCATTGTATTTTCAAAAGAAGTGCACTGACGGGGCAAATGCCGTTTTATTTTTGTATTTTATTTCCCAACGAATTCTCAGAAAAAAAGAAGTTTTTAAATACTTTCTAACATGTTGGGGAATGTTAATTTAAACGTTATCTCAGAAAAAAATCCAGAAAGTAATGTCAAAATTGCATTTATTATTAATATTATTTATTTTTTTGCACAGTGCACCGGAAAAAAAAGGAAGTATTATTTTATCGAGTGCTAATTTTGTGGCGCCACGGTGGACGACTGGTTAGAGCGTCTGCCTCACAGTTCTGAGGACCGGGGTTCAATCCCTGGCCCCGCCTGTGTGGAGTTTGCGTGTTCTCCCCCCCACCTGCGTGGGTTTTCTCCAGGCACTCCGCTTTCCTCCCACATCCCAAAAACATGCATGGTAGGTTAATTGAAGACTCTAAATTGCCCCTAGGTGTGAATGTGAGTGCGGATGGTTGTTTGTTTGTATGTGCCCTGCGATTGGCTGGCAACCAGTTCAGGGTGTACCCCGCCTCCTGCCCGATGATAGCTGGGATAGGCTCCAGCGCACCTCGCGACCCTTGTGAGGATAAGCGGCTCAGATAATGGATGGATGGATGGATGATCATTTTGTAAAAAAAAAAAAAAAAAATTCCAATGTCATTTCTGAACACTACCTGACAAAAACAATTAGAATTTGTCCTGGCGTGACCTTTTTGTTCTTTATTTAGGAAAATAAATCCACAAAAGAAGTGCCACAACGGAAGCAATTTTATTCAACAGCACTAGTGTCAAGTATCCTGTGTCTGCAACCAGTTTGCAACTATTGTAAAGTAGCATGTGACAACAATTAAAAAGCACATGCCATGGCGCTCGTCCACAGCCTCAACAAGGTTTATGTTTACGACACTATAGAAAGAACACAGGCACAATTTACAGTAAATATAGACATCATGTGAAGGAAAGCATCTCATATTCAAACAACAGGCCACTTACGTACATGCCCTTGTGCCAAATACTGTATAATTTCAAGTGACTTGTGTCTCACTCAACTTAAAGAGTGATTATGTTGCTTCAAAGGGGAGAAAAACAGCACTGCGATGTTATTTCGAACAGCCAGTAAGTGTAGACTCCACTGCTTGCAAAATAAATCAGGCTGTTGTCCCTTTAGAAAAAGGAAAAGAAAACAAAAAAAGGTTGACTTCTCACTTCGCACATTTGATCTGTGGTAAATTAAACGGTTCCCCGTGCGTTTATGGTGTGATGAATAGGTTTTTTCACTTCTGTCCTTTTTATTACTTTTTAGAAGATGCAATAAAAACAATAGCAGGTCATACTAGGTTCCAATGATGTTGTTTTTCTCCCAGACTGAACTTAATATCACAACCACCAAGTGGTCACACCTGTCGACCAAAATTGCGATCCCATACATGCGGTCTACTCCTTGTGTGACCTTTTGTGATGAAGGGCTATGAAAATAAATTTGACTTCATTTGAGGAATAAAGTGGACTGAAATGATATATTCAAATGGCAACATTAAGTTGAGGCGTGGCATGTTAAACAGAGGTTACACAGTACTCTGTATACATATTTCCTCTTTTTTTTTTTTTTTTTTTTTTTTTTTTTTGCAGACTTCCAGTTTTTGTGTTTGGTGACCGGTCAACATTACTCCACTTCATATGATCATCAGCTGACTCACACCAACTACTACAGCCTACCTTGTGACATCATGACATTATAGTACACACAAGGCCGCAATGGAATTGAAATAAAAACAATACAAATGGAATTGTCCGGAATCAGATAGTTTGTACACAATACAAGGTCAATTTGGTTTAGAATAATGGGGGCAGAAAAGTATGAGGATGGAATTTGCTGCTCTACCAATTACATCCTGGTTGCAGTTTAAACAGAAAATTACAAAAGAGTATTCGGCAAATCAACAATAGTAAAAGGAATGTTATGAAAATAAAGATATATTTTTTTAAATTCTAATTTCATTTAACTCTTTTTATATTACTTTTGGATTATTACCAATTTTAAACTAATGGAATATAAGGGTCACCGTGAAGAAAAAGTATACTCCAAGAATAAAGTTGCATTTTTTTTTTCCTGGGGGGGAATGTTCATAATGTTCCAATAATTGTTTTCCCTAGATAAAATGTAAATATTTAAGGAAAAAATGAGTAATATTACAATAAATGTGTGTGTTTTTTTTAAAGGAAAATGGTGTGTATTTTTGAGGAAAAAAAGTAGGAATATTACATGAATAAAGCTTGTCAATGTCACAATAATACGAGATTAAAGTCAAACTTTAATGAGGAAACAAAGTCATATTTAAAAATTGAATTTAATAATATCCCCCTTTTTTATATTTTTATTCTGGTTAAAAAAACATTCTTGAAAAAAAATACAACGTTATTATCATAAGACTTTAAATGTTTTGTTTTTTTCCCCTTTTAGCATAGCCCTAATACGCCTTCGCAAACTTCCAAAAGGGGGCGATGCTGCTACGTTTATGAGTTAATGAAAGGCAGTACAGGATAGTAAAGTTTCTCCCTGGTCTCCATCATCAAACATTTTCTGTGAAATCTGCAATCCATCATGTAAAAGAATCATTGGTGTAGTGGTGATATTTCTGCTCCAAATTTTCCAGATTACTAATAACACTACTGTGGAGGTGTATTTTGGGTCATTTTCAATACCCAGTCAGCTATGTTTGTGTTTCAGCATGCACACTAAGGTCACTTATTATGTTCAGATCTTGCTAACCTACAGTAAGTATATCACCGGCAGAGAGTGACTTTCCGAGCTCCTTTTCGAGACTTTCGCTGCCGATTTGCTCTGACATTCCAGCCGCTCTTCCCAGTCTGGTCCATTAATGGAGCATTTCCATTTCCACTGCGCTTTCCCCATTGCCCACTCCCTGTGCAAACAGGATGTTTGTGTCTCGGCGGGGCAGCCGATCGTCAGATAGCCTGACTCCCAGCGCTTGTGACAGATTAACGGGGTCGCCAAACCAACGCAGGAAGATGGGCCTTATGTAGATTTGCCCATTCACCACATACACACAGTTTAGACTCGCTGGGGTTTCAAACTCATTGTAGTCCGGGGGTCACATACAGCCTAATTTGATGTCAATACAAAATTTCCCCTTTGTTTGAATGCAAAACAAAATAAGTGCATTAAGAAAATATTTAGATGTAATGACAAAATTTTGCTTCAGTTTGTCATCTACAATTGTGTACATAATAACTGATCCTTAACTTCTCTTATCCTTAGCATTTAACAATAAAACTCACTTATGACAGGAATCTTTGCATATTTTTGGGCTCTTAAATGCCACAAGGTGGCGCCAAAGCCTGGGCTAAATAGTAAAGCAGTACTGGTTTCAAGGAAATATGTTGAGGTGATGCATCTCGACTAAGAGACCATCTTTGGACGTCGGGGAGGAGCTAAGTTTAACCAGGGTTGTTAGTAAAAGGGAGAGTCTTGGCCATGTACACGCACTCTTCCATTTTTTTTCTATATCAAATCATCTGTTAATTTTTGGGGTAATGTTGGAAGATGGCTTTGAAATTATATTTTAATGTTTTGGGAGCATAGATTGAAGTACACAGTGGTGTCTTTAATTCATTCCTTGACCACACTTGTAACTAAAAAAAAAAAAAAAACTCACATCAAATCATCTTTCACCATTCAAATAAGTGGAAATGCCATGTATCCATTCCAGCCTCCTCAAAAACACACTTTGTTAAATCATACAATAATGACATAATTAAATAAAATGTAAATATTTCAACTATTTTTGCCACATTTTTTGCTTTAATTCAATGGACATTGCGCTGCTCCTTCTGATGAACGCATCTTGGCCACTAGGGGCTAGTACAATACAGACATACTATTAAACATGGAGACGATCACGCCTCAGTAAATAATATCCGTCATTGTTTGCAGAGGATGAAGATTATCTGCCCGTGAGTATTGTTATATCATCTGCCTGCGTGCGACTCCGCTGTTTGCATTCAAATATCCGTTGCTCAAAATCTTATAACACTGCTACATAGATGGTATTCGTTAGCCCACCTATGGCGCTTTGCATTGTTTGTTAGCATTAAGGTAAACACGTTTTATTTTCATTTCAAACAACTATTTGGTTGTTTTAACGGACTCCTCATTGGAGCAGCGGGACATGGGGCGGGGTGAGGGCTGGCTCACTTGCATGAGACAACGGGTTGATTTCAGCTAGACAAGAAATAAGAAATAATTCCTGATCCTTGGGGTAATTTGATGAAAGCATATCACAGACATCGTGCAGCTCAAAAAAGTGAGACCTGCAAGTACTCATCACCACTGATGCAGGCCAGACTTGCGGTTTTCGCCGCAATAATAAGTCAACAGCGAGATTCAAAGGCCACATGACAGGACTCAGGAGACTTGGGTTTCCATGTATTGTACTGCATCAAGTGCCTGAACTCACCACACTTAATATCAGATGCCTGGGCAGTGGTTTGTGGAACACAGGATCTGAATCATGAGAGGAGATTGTTTCAGAACAAAACAATGTCGCTCTTGAGCCAGTCAAAGCACAAAATGGCTGCTGCGGGCAAACAATCGCATTAAAACAAGTGATGGAAAGAGGCTATAAATCCTTTAAGATTTGTCAGATTTATTTCTATTGTGCAAGGTGGCGGTTATTCTGGATAACTGGCATGAGGAGCACTCATGTTAATTATAAGATAGTATGTGTCCACCTGCTCATGCGTGACTCAGTGTGCAATGGACTCGAAATATATATATATATATATTTTTTTTTTATGGATTATTTTGAGTAATTGTATTTATTTCTGTTGTGCAAGGTGGTGATTATTACGAATAGCCTGCGAGAGGAGTGCTCACATGACTTGCATTTATAAGATAATCAATGGTGTCGGTACATGTTGCCTTGCATGACTGACTGTGCAGTCAACTATTTTGATTTTGTCAATTATTTTGACTCGTTGTATTATTTTCTACTCTGAATAATGTGTGTTGTATTATGTTCCAAGACTAAGGGTGGATTTTTTTGACTTTGTGGAAATGAATGGAAATGCCATTAATCTGTCCCAGCCTCTCCCCAAAAAACAATAAACATTCTTGTAGCTATGTTTTTAATAAATAGAACTCTCTAATAATTTACTTTATAAAGAACATGCAGTAATGAGAATTAAACAGAATGGAACAACTTAACATGTTTTGTCACATTTTTTGCTGCAATCCAGTGGACATTGTGCTGCTACTTCTGGTGTGCAAGCATTGGCCACCTGGGGGCAGTATAATACAGACATATGGATAGACATGGAGACGGTCACAGCTTCTCAGTAAGCTGCAGTGATATTAGTCCTTTTTGGCAGAGGATAACAATTATATACCTGCTGTGAGTATTGTTATATTATCTGTCTACATGTGTTGCTCAAATCATTGCTTCAAGAGTTATAACACCACAACACTGATGCTATTCATTAGCCCATCTATGGTGTTTTGCATTGTTTGTTCGCATGAAGCTAAACAGAGTTAACAAGGCAAAGCTATGTTTTTGTATAAAATTCACAAAGTCTAATTCTTATTGTTTTTTATTTAGTTTGAGAGTAAATGTAATTCTGGGTGGCAAGAAACAGCTTGAAGCCTCATTTTTTTTTTTTAAGAAATGTTCATTATCTGCTGTTTCTTGTGAAATGAGTTGAGTTCACTACCACCATAAAGTGCTCTTATCTCAAATTCTTGCTCGCAAGTCAAAGCAAACGATTGGCCCAACGATGGCTCGTGGTTCACACACTGTGACAAGTAAGAATGTTGCAAAAAATTCAAATGTTCCCGACAGTTCCGAACGCCTGTCTGCAATGATAAAGTCTCATGTCACTTTTCTTCATTCCTGGCAACATTCTGTAATGTTCTCTTGATTTATTAATATTTATTTTGGATTTGGCCCGAGAAGAACAAGAAGACTTTGCGGAAACAGCACAGGGCACTTCCTGTGGGACACTCACATAAAAGTAAACTGGTGGAAAGTTATAAGTAGTAGTGCCCGATCCAGTTTTAGTTTCTGTCCAGCCTCCAACCCCTGCATCACCCTCTTCGCTGTGGTTCTCCGGCCCAACCGCTTCTTTCCTGGGCTACATTTGCCATTTTTGGGCTTAAGTCCCTTCAAACACAGCTGTGTTGGCTTAAAAGTGTTCATTTTTTCCCCCCCCTTTTTATTTGGAAAGGAGTTGATTCTGTATAGCAGAGCAGAATTCTATTTTGGATCAAAGCGGGCCAAAACGTGAACGCCAAAAATGTTGGCCTCCGATCTCGGCGACACAACCGATTCTCTGTTTGCTCGGATTCCCTCGCGTGTTGTTTTTCAAAAAAAGGTCCAAGAAACCTGCGCATGAATCAGACCAGTAAGTGTTGTCATTAAGTCGGTGACGCCCCAGACACTCGGGCCTTTCACCGGCCACGCGTGCACACAAGTCCACGTCTGTTTGGATCCACCGCCACGACTGGCACCCCCCATCCCCGCTATCATATGACCCCCGAGCGGAAGCCGGCTGTGTGACATTACATCACTTCTCTCACCGGTCGCTCAGCTTTGAAAATTGTCGTTAATCAATTTACCATCTTAACACATAGTCCACATCTTTGTAGGTTGTTAGTTACTAAAGGCTGTAACGTTTGTGAATTGTCAAGACCACCGCCAGGGAACTTGTTTGTCACATGCAGTAAGTCTCAATATTGGTATTATGACTGTTTAAGTGCTGCTGGTTTGGTTAGCAACAGAGTTATTATTGATGAGTGACTTTTGAATTGTTGCCTGCCCAACCATCAAGTATGAAATTACATTTTTTGGGTGAGTATCCTGCAGTGGATATAGAAAGTCTGCACACCCCTGTTCAAATGGCAGGTTTTTGAATGTTAAAAATGTGTTGAAGATAAATCATTTCATTTTACGTCATACACGCGTCATTGGGGTAGGGCAATGTCGAGCTGGGGAGGACACTCGGCCAGGTGTTCCGGCACTCCGGCCTGCTCTCTGGCCCGCCATGCTTTTCCTCCACGGATTTTCAACGCACCACATACATTAGCACATCCTTTGGGAAGCTGGTTGGCATGGATGGGGGTGATGGTTGCGGTTCATCATTGCCTCATGACCGTCTTGTCTCACCCCCACCAGTCTCCCCAATTTTAATGCACGACACCCCATCACACACAATCATGGTAGAAGGGACAATGGTTGCCAGTTGGGGACCTGGTAACCATAGTAATAGGGCGGATGGTGGGTATTCACATTTATCTCGGCTTGTGCCCCCCCGTTTGGTTGTCGGGCCGCGGGGAGATGGGGTGCCCACCTTTCTCTCCCCTCTCCTGGCGCCCTCACCCATCGTTGCTCGTGACAGGCGTTCAACATCGGTGTGGGGTCGGTGGTCGGTACCCGTGCCCCTCCTTCTGGGACCGCCTTGGGTCCTGGGAAGTGGGTGACGTCCCCCTGGCTGGGTCCCCCGCGGGATGGGCTCGCTGGCTTGGCCCACCTTGTGGGTGGAGGGGGCCGGGGCACCCTTTCTCAATGGGCCGACTCAGCAACTCCGTACACCGGTTGACTAACATGCATGCGATATGATGTTCATTCACTAGACACGCTGTAGGCTTTAATTGTTTGTGGTGGGACCGCTAATAATAACACAGGTTATATTAGCATATCAACTCACAGGTTCGTACAGGTGTTTAGACACTATAAAAAACATCCCACCGCACCACTCATCAGTAGCACTGCCTTGCCCATTTCTCACATCCTGTCGGTGTCCTCATTTGCCCCCCCCTCCCCACCCCATTATTTCAATCATTTGAAAACTACTTCCACTATTTGTGAACTAAAACCTGTACAACAAAATTTTTGAGACGGGAAGAAATAAAATCAACTGTGATTGCACAAGTGTGCACACCCTCTTACGAGTGAGGATGCGATTGTGTTCAGAATTAACCAATAACATTCAAACTTATCTTAAATGGGAGTGTGCTGACTTGCCATCATTTAACGTGCCTCCGAATAAAGTACATCTGTTCTAGTAGGCTTTTCCTGACATGTTTTTACTTTCTGGCAGAAGGTTGAAGGTTTTGTGCTAACACTGACTGCATTTTTAAACTGTTCAGCATTCCTTGCACTTTGACTAAGGCCGCAGTTTCAGCTGAAAAAAAAAATGCTGCCACCACCATGGTGTTCTTTCGGTGATGAGCAGTGTTGGTTTTGCACCAAACATGCCTTTAGGAATTCTGGCCCAAAAAGTTGAACGTTGGTTTTCCCACGTGATTTGTGGGTTTTGAACAGGGGTGTGTAGACCTTTTATTTCCACTGTAATACCACCCATACATCTAGTTTCTCCACCCATGACTTAGGCTAATATCTGTAATTTTCTTTTTTCCCCGAAACGTCTATCCGACTATACGGAACCACTATCGTGCCTAAGCCAAAAGCTAAGCAGAACATGAACATTGTGTGTACCTTTGTGGTTGACTGTCTCCAGTCCACTTTGGCGCTGTGTCTCTATCTTTTGGACTTCTTCCATTTCAAACAAGTCCATTTGGGTGAGAGCTGCAGAGAAAACATGAAGTCACTAAAGCACGTAAGCCTTTTTGGAAATTTCTAATCTACAGTAATTTCATTCTGACCAACCTGGATGGAGCTGGGTTGACGTTGAAATAATGTAGACCGCAGCCAAAACACACATAGAACTGCACAATGCCCAACTCATTTGCCAGTTCTAGCTCAGATTATATGAAGGTTGTAACTCTGTTTTAGAACCATGTGTCTCGGGGCTGGCAGCGGCTGTATAAAGTAATGGATTTTCGACATGTGCTCAGTTTCCTGTTAGACGGTTTGGTGTAGACACAAGGGAAAACCGCACAAAGGTCCAAGTAGAGGGCAAGGTAGTAGCAATGTGTGCATATGTGTTAGGTCGGCTCAGTGGTTGGCGGTCATTAAATACAAACATTTTATAACTTTAAAAAAAGAAACAAAAAACAATTGTACTTTGAACATAAGAACATTTTAGAGTCTGTACCTTAATACTTTTACTTACATAAAGGAGTTGAATTAGTACCACAATCTTTTTTTGTTTTGTTTTTTTTTTTACACAAGTGTGAGTACTTTTGCCATATTGTATGTACTGTAATTGATAACAAATAAAACAAATAAAATAATTATAAAAATTAATTTTTACTTTTGTACTGAAGTACATTTCATAGTCTGTATTTCTTTTTTTTACTTTAATAAAGGAGTTGAATCAGTACTTCTACCTTTACAAGAGTCATTTTTCAAACAAATATCTGTACTACTTAAGTACATAGTGTGAGTACTTTTGTATACTGTATAAGTGATGTTAAAAATTCATTTATTTACTTTTGGATGTAAGTACAATTAGGAGTCCGTACTTTTTATTACTTTTACTGAAGGAGTTGAGTCAGTACTTCTAACTCTTTTTTAACACAAGTATCTGTACTTTGTGTGAGTGCTTTTGCCTCCCCGGCGTTGCATATACTGTAAGTGACAGTTACAATTTATTCTCACTTTTGTACTTAAAATCTCTGAAAAGTGAAAATAAAATGTTTTAGAAACTTGCACATAACAGAGAAGAGTATTGTTAACAGGCCTGCCAAACATGAATGAATAGAAAAATATGTAGTACCGTAATTTATCGTGTATAATGTGCACCCATGTATAATACGCACCCCCAAAGTTGACCTCAAAATTCTGGAAAACCCTTCTACCTATGTATAATGCATTTTTTTTACAATGCATGATTTTGCTTCTACCCATATGATCAAAACATGAAGTATTATCTGTATTTTGTTAGTTTCTTTTCCAAAGAGTTATTCTGACGTTAAGCACTTTATTTGAACACGTAACCCTTTTTTTAATTTACTTGCTCTTATTTTGAAATTCACAGCCCTACTTTTATTAAGTAAATTAGAAAACACACATTTGTGCTCATATGTTTGATTACCCAGGCAGAATTTGTAAGATGGGTATAATTCTTTAAAGAAAACATGAAGGACCAGGCGAAACACATTTCATTTTATTTTAATGGGATTCAAATGAAATGGTCAAGCATTTCAGAAAAGCATTATCATTAAACAAAACATAACCATAAAGAAATGAATGATGGTTGTTGTTCAGTCATCAGTCATATTTAAAAAAACAACAACAATATTTCACAAATTCTGCCAGGGTATGTAAACATATGAGCACAACTGTACATATATGCAGTCATATCGGAATTAAAGTGTAGGCTACACTTTTTTAGGTGGCGGTGGCATTTTGGAATGAAAATGTACAGCTTTTTCATAACCACGAGATGGGGGCATACATTTATAAAATGTGAAAGTTTTTCCCATTTGCCCCTATACCTATGTATAATGCACATTGTCAAAATGACTTTTGACAAATTTTTTGGGGAAAAAGTGTGCATTATATACGAGAAATTACGGTATATAAAATGAGTCTCACGCAAAATAGAGCCCTCCTCCAGGCTTTCAAATGCTTTAGGCGTGTCCACTGAATGTGTTGAAAACATGGCCCGCTCATTTTTCAGCTATCAATCAATTAGGCTCTTATAGTTTGTGCTCAAATGTTTGTAGTCAGCTACAAGGCTGAGCAACGTGTGCTGCTGTGTTTAATAAACAATTAACTTTCCCTGACACAACACAACACAGAATGAGACGCTGATGTATTAGACGACCCCGCTGCCAGTCTAGCGAGCTCGCTAGCTTGTTATCTCGCACGCTAGCTAATGTAATACCAGTTAACTTTCTATGAAATGTCTGTTATATGATTTTGGCACGGCGCATGGAGCAAGGCTGTGGAGTATTGGACGGACCCAATGCTGGTCCACGAACCCTAACCCGATCTGGCTACTAGCTACTAACAACTAGCGGGCTCGCAGACCAGCAGTGGAGCTGTCTAAATCACCATCGCCTTGCTTCGTGCACCAATTGCGTACTTGGACTTAATTTTTTATCCCCGCACCAAAAAAATCCAGACAACTGAGAGGGTGAAAAAGAGTTTAACTCTATAGGTCAACAACTCAGTACAAAATTGTTCTCAGTCTTTGCAAGTTTTCAGCACTTATCTTCAAACATATTGAAACACAACATAGAAATGACTTTACATGGTCTTTAAGTTACTTTGGAGTATGTACCTTGTTTTTACTTTTACATAAGAGTTAAATCAGTAGTTCTACTTTAACTAGAGCCTTTTTAGACAAGTACAGTATCTGTACTTCTACTTAAAAACAGAGGATGAGTACTTTTGCCTTTCTCGTCGGAAAAGGGCAATGTCAAGTGAAGACAATCGCTCAGTGTTTTTACAGAACGCGCATAAACCTTGACGAGACCTGGAATCTGGTGCGGTGTTGTTGGCTCCGTTTATTTTCCTGCCACATTCCCACCGTGCGATATGACCTCTCTCCTCGCCCTTGTTCACTTCCCTCTCTGTAAACACTCAGGGCCATCACAGCCAGCCGTGTGGCGTCCACGGGCCTTCGCCTCTGCACGCTGCCAGGAGGACAAATGCGGCCAGAGGAGCGGCCGGACGAGGTGGGAGGTGAAGGAGTGTCGCTGTGATCTTCGTAATGGACCGTGGACCGCACCGTCATGTGGCGGTCTCATAAACACTGGTGGACTGCAGCGCAGCGAGGCCACGCACTCCTCGCTCGCACCTTTGTGCGAGAGGATGCGTTGTCCAGAGCAGCATATGTCCCACAGATGTGCCTCAAAAGATTTTAAACCATCCCAGCGACTCTGTCCAAGCACATAGGCCAGTTTTTTTTTTTAAAGACCTGTTCTGTTCAGCTGTATGGTCATGCAGAATGGTGGCACAACAGGACAGTTTGAAATACTCCCTATGTGGTTGTTGATATTGTGACGTTTATTCAAAAATGCAGCCGGACAGAAAAGAGACAGAACAGAAATGGAGAATAGTCGAACAATCTGGATATATGAAAAGTAGTAACATTACAAAGGAGAGAGGACAGTGTGGTGGAGTACTCAGTGTCTCAGTGGTTCTCAAACTAGGGTCTTGGGACCCTGGGTGTCCGAGAGCCGTAGATTTGCGGCCAGCAAATTCATTTGCAATACATTAGGTCATTTCAATGGAATACGAGTGATTTGAGATATGAGCGTGGTCACGAAAAAAATCCAACTCGTATCTCAAGGCCCCTGTAATATTTCAAAAAATGTTTTTAAAGCCCGGCTTTTGCAGTGTAGGCAACCACAAACTTCATTCTACAGAGTAAAAATGTACAACCTTCTTATGAGTAAAATTGCAAATGCACTTAAACAAAATGATAGATGTTAGCGTATGTACAGGGTCACATGGATTTCTAAAGCATCGAGTCACTCCTCCGGTGGAGTGGATGTGTTTTGCCCAGCTGTCACAGTGTCCCCATCTAATGCGATGTGAAGTGTGTGTTTTTAGCTTTTATTTGGGTCCGCGTGTGTGTGGAGCCGGGCGGCTTTTCGGATAGTCTCCCTGTCTTACTGTTGTTACTGGTTCAATGCGCACAACAGCCCTGCAGATCTCTATCAAGCCACTTTTTATGTGCTGCATTGCATCATACGGTGTGGTTAGTTCGACGCCGTTAGCCAGCTAGTGCACATTCAGCAGTCATTTTCATTCACAAGCACACATTACTCGACCACAGACTCTCTTAGCAGGGTTACATGTTGGCCTAGGATCCTGCATAGGTCAGCACAAGATCTTTTCAAAAGTTTCACAGAGTTTAGAGGCGATATTTGACCGTTTTGCACCACAACAGTGAGATCAAGAGGTGGCAAAAGTATTCACATTCTAGACTTTGGAAAAGTTCAGATACAGCACTTGTTTATAAAATAGTAATAATAAATAAATAAATAAAAGGTAACCCCTGTAAGTCAAAGCAAAAAACTGCAGACTTTGAAATGTTCTTTAACCAAAGTAAAAATGTCAATTATAGACTGTACAATATTCATTTTGATAACTTGGCACAACAACACAAAAATACTTCTGCACACATTGCACGGGTGCATGTTGTGGTCCCTTAACTTTGCGAACTTAACTTTTTAGGCGTGTTTGTGAGACCATTCAGAGATTCAAAGACAAATAGCACAATTTGAAAATGCACTCTAAAGTGCAGAGACAGCCAGTGGAGGCAGGCCAAAATAGGAGTTATGTGCGCCATTGAACTTGTTCTAGTTAATCGATGAGCAGCAGTATTTTGGACCCACTGGAGATGTTTGAGGGAGGGAGGGCTGGCTGACTCCAAAGTAAATTGCATTACAGTAACCCAATCAAGTTGTGATAAAGGCATCGTCTATTGTTTCAAAGTGCTGCTGTATATAAAAACCAATTAAGGCTCCACTGGCTACAGGTTTCATTTTTGGTAAAATATTTGTGAAATGCATGTGCAGTATAATATACTCATGTTAGCGTTGTACACCAACGCAAATTTCACTTTCAGTTTCTTTCAGAAGTCCTCTGTAAATTGGCCAATTGGAAAACAAGATGCCAAAACACTTGACTTCAAGTGTTAAACATCAATGCGGAGTAGTAAAGTCAACTAGTGACAAAGAAATGGTCAGACGAATAAATACTTAAGTCCAGATACCTGAAAAATCTACTCAAGTACAGCAACAAAGCACGTAGTTGCGTCCCTCGTCCGTGTTTGGTTTACTGTATGTTTTACTCTCTTGCCAAAGCCAGCCGCCGGTTAGCTTAGCTTGGCACAAAGATCGGAATGAAGTGGCTCTGTGTGCAGGAAACAGCATTAACGGTCTCTATCTTGTATGATCAATCGAAACAAAAATACTTGGTGGTTGCGGTCTTGGCTGGGCACAGAAGCTTTTGTTTGTTTTTGTGTGGTGCCAATCAGTCAATGTACGTAGCCTACTGCATTTGCCCCCCCCAAAAAAAAAAAAAAAAATGAAACAATGAAACAAAATCCAACTATTCTCAAGGATATTCATGTTCCTCTCAAAAGGAGGCCTCTGCTTAGTTCATAGTCAATATATGAATTCCTTCTCTATTCACCATGAAAATCCTTACGCTTGCTATAATCACGTTATTTGAATACACGTTTCAAACACATTGTAAATGCATTTCAACACACATTTGTTTACATGTTTAACAGAAAAATCTGTGATACAACCTGACCATGACAGCTGAACTGTGATTCAGCGGGGAATTACTGTACTGGACATACGGCAAATTGTAAACCAATTTATGAAATATATGAATCGTTAAAGGCAGTAGTCAAAATCTTGGACTAATATTGGCATGCATATTGCAGCGTTTTGAGTCATTTTTGCAGCTCTGTGTGAAGGGGAATAACAAGTAGAGTGAATGCTTGTCTGACACAGGCAGAATGATGTAAACTTCCCCGAAAAAGATACATCATAACAGAGGAATGTTTTGTGGAAGTCATTGACGGTGCAGTGGTTAACTCCCCTGCAGTATGTTTGTTGTATTGCATTATGGATTATTATTATTATTTTTTTTTTTTTTTTAATGACATGAAATAATTAACAGCTCAAGGACCCCTAGGTACCCCAGTTTGAGAACCGCTGTGATAGAAAACGGATGGACGGATGTTTAATGTGCTGTGGTGCAGCTGAGCTGCAGTGAAGGAGAGACGCTAATGGTTTACGCAAACAAGCAAACTGTTTTCGCACGAAATTGCGGTAATGAGCAACATTTCCTTCATGGGAAAAGTCTGCAGGGAACAGAAGGCGTTCATAAACGGTTGGGACATAAATGGTACCATCTGTCTGACGTAATGAGCGTTGACACGAAGGAATGATCCGCTGATGATGTGTCTTATTCCAAGACATGCGCACGCCCTTCCCATGGTTGCAATGACTCATCAATTTTTAAAAATGGAAGGACCAGACATTCTTAATAAGATAGATTATTAAATGGGATGCAAAAAAAAAAAAAAAAAAAAAAAACACCACACACATCGCAGATGTCGTCCATTTACTAAAAAATAAAATAAATAAATACATAAATAAAAAAATTCAGTAATTTATAATTACTAACCAATTTTGGGTCATATCAGAATCATCTTTATTTTGCCAAATATGTCCAAAAAACACACGAGCAATTTGTCTCCGGTAGTTGGAGCCGCTCTAGTACGACAACAGACAGTCAATTGACAGACAACACTTTGGAGACAGAAAGACATTGACAAAAAAAAAAAACAGTCACTGAGCAATAAAGGGTTAATAGTTATCTGCTAATGCCAGTAGACTTTTTTTTTGACAATGGTGCAAAAAGATGCAGAGTCCTCTAGCACTGAGCAGAGTGAAATAGTGGAAATCACGTCTGCCTCGCAGTCAAGTGGTTTGGGGTTTGAATCCCGACTCAGGCGCTTCTGTGTGGAGTTTGCGTGTTCTCCCCATCCCGTTTCCCTGGGTATTCCATTTTGAGGTCTTTGACTAAGTCAAAACCTCACTGAATTTTGCAGGCGTCGTCATCCTGGTGAAAATGTGCTTTTGGCAGCGGTTGCTGCCGTGAACTCTTGTAGCTCCCTGAAGCTGAAGTATTTTCATCAAAATATAAAACTTCCTTCTCTAAAATATATATATATATAACTATGTCCTTTAAAACACAATTTTAGCGAAACTATATATATATATATATATACTGTATATAATTCCCCCCCCCCCCAAAAATACAACGAAGAAAAAATAAAAATACCAAAATATGCAAGTTTTCTCTAAAATATGTTTTCTGTGAGACTAAAGTTTTTTCCTCAGAAATAGATTTTTTTCCCCCGAAAATCACATAGAATCAAAATGTAACTTTTTCTGAAAATGCACTTTTTTTTGTAAAAATACTCTGCATTTTTAATAAAAAAATATACAACTTAAAAAAGGATTTTTGTTTTGAAATCAAAAAGATGGATTTATTCTCATAAGATTATGACTTTTCTTACATTTTTAGGTAATTTTGTCCATTTCCACGGGCTTTTCAACAGCAGATTCGGCAAAGTTATTATTTCCAATTACTAGCAAATTTGAACTACACATACGAGTCAGCTGAGCTCCGTTAAAATGCCAACAATCTTGAGTTCTACACGGAAAGGTGTGTGGCCAGATTCAAACCCCAAACCTCAGAACTGAGAGGCAGACATGTTAGGCTATAGGCCATCATGTTGTATGACAGGAAATGGTAATATAACTTCCTAATAGGACACATTAATAAGTCAGTGACATGGCATGAGCCGAATGCCATAACTGTTAATGTCAATGCCAACATCTACCCTTGAAATGAAAACAAAAGCCCCATTGTGACACTAAGGCCTTAAATGTCCTCACTTTCTAAAACTGTCCTCACGCTTAGGTTTATTATTCGTATTGGTCCTTACAGGGACATAAAAACACGCGCGCGCATTTTTTTAGTTTTATTTATTAATTTTTTTTGGAACAAGTGTTCCCAGACGTTACAAAAGCAGTTGTGAGAAAGCCGGTGATGGTTGTTTATTCTTCCGATCTATTTCCATCATATTCCTGAGGCATATTTAACTTTCCTATCATAAAGAAAATAAATGATGCCACGAGCATCTGGACTTGAGTTCCAGAGTGATCGCTTGAGACCCAACCAGGCTACGATGGAGAGTTCAGAGATTGTGGCAGGTTTACAAGCGCACTCGTTTTTGTTCTTCTCCCCAAGTCCTAAATCTTGTCGTACAAAAGTCACCAACCGTGACAATCAACATCAATTTGGCATCGTGTCTGATCTGGCCTCAAACGTTACTGTTGAAATTTCTGAAGCTGAGAAACAAGACCTTACTCATTTGGGACTAAACGTTTTCCACTGCTTTCCCATCACTGCTCATGTGGAATCACATCTGCATTTATTGTGATCCTGCACATTCTAATACTGGGGAACCTCCAAGGTCCAGCACTATCTGTTCAACACTTCTGATTTGTTCCAATGTTGAATACATTTTACCAATGGAAATAATCATTTTCAGGTTCAAACTCTCAACGCCGTAAACCTCATATTAATTATGGATTAATGTTCATCTGGGTTTTTCCGGGGATGGCGGCTATGCTAGTGACTATCATCCAATGTTATTTAGAGTGTTGTTCTGCCGTTTAATCGATGCTAATGCTGTGTTTAACTCTAATCTGTGCTCCCACCAACATTGCAGCTCTGGTGGCAAAACACTTTTGCTATGGCCTGACTAAATGAAGCTCCTCCCTTCAGTTCAACATCGGTACTTGGCACCAAAATGCCACCAGGTGGCGCCAAACTGATATTTTCATTCTAAACCTGGCATTACGAGCACAAAAACAGCGACTAGGCTGGGTGGACTGCCCATATTCGCGGTTCGACATCCGCAAATGTACACATTCTCAGATATATATCTTTTTTTTTTTAACTTATCCCCCATTTTTTGCGGTTCACTTCAAAATGTGCACTTGTTGAGTTAATCCAACAGATATGCTGAAGTTTTGGGAAAAGTTTGACCCGAGAATTAGGGTCAAAATCGGAATTGTATTATGTTCATGTAGACAAGCCGGTTTGTACGCCACCGTTTTGGTGTGCTCATAGAGAAATGCTACTGCACTCTTCAAGAAGAGTTGAAACGCAAAACACCACGCATCCTGTCATCCATCGTTCCCTTCCTGGTGCGCGTGCTTTGATGACGTTATTTTGAGATAAAAAAGGTTATCTGAAAGATGCAGCAAAGCTGTTCCCCAGACAAGCGGTCACCTGGTGCCCTCAAAGACCCTGGGAGCTCTGCTGATAAACCGCCACATCTGATACATTATCTCGCCTCAGTTCTCAACTCACAGACCCCCGACAGCCCATGTTTCCTGTGTGGAAAATGCAGTAGTGATGCTGGTACAAACAATTAGCTAGAATGCGAGCATTACACTGAGAGTGTACAGTAAACCCCCTTTTATCGTAGGAGATATGTTTCAGGCCCACTCGCGAAACACATACATGTTTGAATGCTCCCAAAAAATTGCAAGCATAAAATGTACATAGAGTATGTATAGTTTGTTAGATATGTGCCTTCAAGAGGCGGCGCCTGGTGGTGCGACGTCGGTGAGTCATTATAGCAGTTTATTGAATGGTAGAAATGGTCAAACAGATAACTACAAAATGAGCGACACTAGCAAAGAGCGACAAGCCAAAATTCAGGTCCAGAAAAATCACACAAAGTATGACTGGCCAGGCAGAGCCTCACCTCCATTTTAAGACAGAAAATAATAATCATAAAGATAATAATAATAATAATGATTTCACAAAATTATTTTCCATTTTAGTTGTCTGGTCTGTGCTTTATGTTTGTTTCCATTTTGAATCCAATAATGTCCACAATTTCATTGCTAATATTGCTGAATGGGCATATTTCCTGTGCAAATACATGAGTGAGACGTGCAGTGCGGCAGCAAGCACCCAGCCTCACTTCAGATTGGACAATGCCTCCCAAAAAGCAGAAAAAGGACACTACCATCTGTTGGTAAATGCGCAGTACTTCAACAGAGGAGGCTATTGGCAAGTGCTTATTCTGTCTTGTTTCATGTCTGCAATAATGTTTTCAGACACTTGTAATATGCATTCGTATTTTCCAAAGTCAGGCTAATATATTGAATATTTGTGTGTTACAACTTTAGTTTTGCTGATCACATACTGGAAACCAGTTCAGGGTGTACCCCGCCTCCTGCCCGATGATAGCTGGGATAGGCTCCAGCACGCCCGCGACCCTAGTGAGGAGAAGCGGTTCAGAAAATGGATGGATGGACATAAAACCACAGATAAAGTGTGAGGTGAGGCAGACAATGTTCTGCCTCCACAATTTGGTTGGCAGCCACACTGAAGAGGGCGGACGAGACCACGCAGGTTCACGGCGGTGCCGTTCTTCTTCTACGCTGAAACCTAGCCGCTAGCCCGCCTAGGTTCTTTGACCTTGTAAGATTAAAGTTGATGTCATCGGACTCTGTAGCACACAAACGGTGGGGAATGAAGGCAAAACTCCCAGACAGTTTCTCATTTTTATGGCCAAAAAGGATTTCATCCCGACTGTACCGGAGGTGACAAAATTACTCCATCTTGCGCTCACCGTGCCAGATGGAACTGTGTCTTTGGAGAGATCATTAGCCCATTAAAAAGACTCAAAACATTCATTCTGACTGGACTGATTAAGGAAGAATGTCTTTACTGGGAATAATCTTCATTTTGACAGAGAACGTTTTGAAGATTAAAGAAGGAGCAGTTTTACAGGACAGTAACAGCGATAAAGACAATAAAACGTTTTCAAATTTGACGTACAATGGGATCAGACTATGCAACAATCAAAAATTCAAATTAAAAACTAGACTTTCAACTTAAATATTTTTTTGTTTTTATTTTGTTGAACGGTGTATAATAATTAAAAGATTTGAGCATTATAATAAAATAATTTCAAATAAGAATGTAATATTTCTGCACAGGCCTAAATTAAAAATCAATTTTTTTGCCACATTGACTCATAAATCTGTAAATCTGACTAATATTAATGCCTCTTCAGCCATGAACCGCACCCCACTTGACTGGTAAATTGAGTTTTGAGCTTGGTCACGGAGCCAATTCAACTTGTAAGTCAAGGTGCCACCATATCCTGTAAAACCCAAGAAAAAAAAATGAAAATCTTCAGTATAGGAGGGTCGCGAATAATGAACCACAATATAAAAAAGCTGTATTGACCTTTTTGTCCATTGCACATTTACATAGCTGAGGACGTGCGACTGTTCCTTGTATTTGGTGCAGCGCTGGTGGGAAAAGCGGCATTTGAAGTTCCCTCAGGGCCATCCTTTTCCACCACTGCCATGCAGCTTCTCCATTGTTCCCACCTCGTTTCACATTCCCCAACGTCTAACTCATCAGCGCTGGCCTACGTCACGGCGTCATGACTCACTGCGGAGCCGCACATGTGAACTGACTGCAGCCGCGCACACACACACAAATAAACACGAGCTGTGTTTTCCCCATAATTTACCAATCAGGTAGCTACATTTGTTTTTTTCCACCATCACAGAAGTGGTTAGGATTTCGAATCGGGGTTAGGGTTTGACGTTTCAAGTTACGGTTTCAAGTTAGGATTAGGCTTTCAAGTTGCAGTTTGAAGTTTGGGTCAAGTTTTCCAGTTTGGGTCAGGCTCGCTGCACACCGAGAAAACGCGGTCGAATGTGACTGAACTGTCATGCGGGGTTGTGCTTTTTCATTAGTGGCCGCCCGTCTGCAACGAGTTTTTCTGCGATTCTAAATTTGAATGGCAGGTGCTTGATGTCACAATACACACAGACATAACGGCCAATCAAAAATGCCGTGTCGTATCGCATGACATTTCACAACGTACACTTTCAATTAAGAAGCAAGATCAGGCAGCCGTTGCAAAGACAATACAGTAAATACAGTATACACAAACATATGTTTATTGCCTTTTACAAAAATACTAATACTATTTATAGTGTCCTATGTACAGCCCCAATTCCAATGAAGTTGGGACGTTGTGTTAAACATAAATAAAAACAGAATACAATGATTTGCAAAATCATGTTCAACCTATATTTAATTGAATACACTACAAAGACAAGATATTTAATGTTCAAACTGATCAACATGATTGTTTTTAGCAAATAATCATTAACTTAGAATTTTATGGCTGCAACACGTTCCCAAAAAGTTGGGACAGGTGGCAAAAAAGACTGAAAAAGTGGAAGAATGCTCATCAAACACCTGTTTGGAACATCCCACAGGTGAACAGGCTAATTGGGAACAGGTGGGTGCCATGATTGGGTAGAAAAGGAGCTTCCCTGAATTGCTCAGTCATTCACAAGCAAAGATGGGCCGAGGTTCACCTCTTTGTGAACGAGTGTGTGAGAAAATAGTCAAACAGTTTAAGGACAACGTTGCTCAATGTACAATTGCAAGGAATTTAGGGATTTCATCATCTACGGTCCATAATATCATCAAAAGGTTCAGAGAATCTGGAGAAATCACTGCATGTAAGCGGCAAGGCCGAAAACCAGGATGGAATGCCCGTGACCTTCGATCCCTCAGGCGGCACTGCAATGTGTAAAGGATATCAGCACATGGGCTCAGGAACACTTCAGAAAACCAATGCCAGTAAATACAGTTCGGCGCTACTGTCATATACTGCCCTGCAGTTCCATTATTGGCGCTTTGTGTCCTCTCCCCCCCCCCCCCCCCCCCACCCTCCCCTCTCTGTTTTCAGCACCTGTCCTCATCACCACCGGTGTATATAAGCCTGCCTGTTCCCGGAAATCCTCACCTAAGTATTGCAGCCTCTCCTAGCGGTACCACGGCCCACCTTATCTCAAGTAAGCTATACTGTTCCTCGCTTCCCTTGTTAACTCTTGTGTCACCTCGTTCCCAGTGCTCCCCTGTGTTCCTGACCCACGTCATTCCTGCTACCAACCCAGCCGCCTGTTCTGTTCATTGCCTGCCACCTGTCCACGCCGCCGCCTGCCAACACATCCAGGACCACCTCCATAACCTTTCCTCAATAAACTGTTCATAATTTTACATCTGCCTCCGCCTGCTCTTGGGTCCAGCTACTCCCCACACATGACAGATGCATCCGTAAGTGCAACTTGAAACTCTACTATGCAAAGCAAAAGCCATTTACACCCAGAAACGCCGCCGGCTTCTCTGGGCCCGAGCTCATCTAAGATGGACTGATGCAAGGTGGAAAAGTGTTCTTTGGTCCGACAAGTCCACAATTCAAATTGTTTTGGGAAATTATGGCATGGGTAACTTACACATCTGTGAAGGCACCATTAATGCATAGGAATGAAAGGTACATACAGGTTTTGGAGAAACATATGCTGCCATCCAAACTAGGTCTTTTTCATGGACGCCCCTGCTTATTTCAGCAAGACAATGCCAAACCACATTCTGCGCATGTTACAGCGTGGCTTCGTAGTAAGAAAGTGCGGGTACTAGACTGGCCTGCCTGCAGTCCAGACCTGTCTCCCATTGAAAATGTGTGGCGCATTATGAAGCGTAAAATACGACAACAGAGACCCCGGACTGTTGAACAGCTGAAGCTGTACATCAAGCAAGAATGGGAAAGAATTCCACCTACTAAGCTTCAACAATTAGTGTGCTCAGCTCCCAAACGTTTATTGAATGTTGTTAAAAGAAAAGGTGATGACCCCTGTCCCGAACATGACCCTGTCCCAGCTTTTTTGTAACAGCCATAAAATTCCAAGTTAATGATTTTTTTGCTAAACACAATAACGTTTATCAGTTTGAACATTAAATATCTTGTCTTTGTAGTGTATTCAATTAAATATAGATCAAAGATGATTTGCAAATCATTGTATTCTGTTTTTATTTATGTTTAACACAATGTCCCAACTTCATTGGAATTGGGGGTTGTACCTGTGGCTAAAAAGTGAAGCATGGAAAGTCTCTGTCGCAAAAAGACAAGTGCAGTCAATGAATGGGGAGTTCGTTGCTAACAGCCTCTTAAATATCCACACTCTCGCCTTTATTTCTCTTTATATTATTGAAATATAGCTACGGCGACCAGGGAAATCTGCTTCTTTCATAGCAAATCGCGCCATGTTGTTTGTGGTTCAATAAAAAAATTATACAGTAAGTGTAAGAGCCTCATAACATTGTTTTGCAATAAGAAACACCAGGGGTGACAGTTTGACCGTTGCAGCATGTTTGTATGTATTTGCGTGAGGACGAGAGTCGCTGACTGTAATTTGTTTGCGATTGTACAGTTCAGTTGCGTTCAGCCACGTCGCCTTTGGTTTTCAATTTCGGGTTACAGTTTGAAGTCACGGTAAGGGTTTCAATTTCGGATTTGAAGTTAGAGCTAGGATTTCAATATAGGTTACGGTGTCAAGACATGTTTAGAATTTTGTGTCAGGGTTCAAGTTAGGGTTTCTTTTTAGGGTTAGGGCATAAAGTTTGGGTTAGGGTTTCAACTGAGTTTAGCGCAACAGTCAAGCCATGTTTAGGGTTTCGTGCCAGGTTTTGAAGTTAAGAGTTTTGAACAACATAGAGCCGAGGCCTGTGGGAGTGTGTAGGTGAGGTTGTAAACGGCCTGTCAGAATTTGTGCACGTCCGTCGCCGCATGCTCAGGGTAAAGTCAACAGCCGTGAGGGTCCTTGATGTTGCTCCAACGCCGGCCTGACGTGAGCAAGGAAGGCCACCCATCTGACCATTAGCAGACTGGACACTGAAAAACACGCAGCACGACGACTGGAGAATTTCACTGCAAGTGTATAATATTTGCAATGAGGGTTAATGTTAAGACGTGTTGCTTTCAATAGTTCAAAGACATCATTAAACACAGGAAACATCTTGTGCTTTAGAGGAGCACAATTGTGACTCCGTGACCTGAATTGAAGCAGCTGTGGATCAACCTCCACTTTCACCCCGTTGCCACATTTATGAATGACAAAGTGTGACTCTCCACTCCATTTCACTTGCATTCCCGCGTCCATTTTGGTCCTGTCCAATGGGAGAGGTCTGACCTATCTCATACACCCGAGTGACAAACGCAGCGCAGTCGTTTGTCACTTTGGAAAGGAAAAACAATGACACGTCAAATAGGAGAAACATTCATGAGGTCGGAAGATTGTTGGCCTGCACAGAGGCCATGGATTCCCCATAAAAGGAAAATAAACATAGGCGCTTCATTTTTATGTTGATACCGAGATCAAAATAAACTCGTTGACATTAGGCATCATTGAATGAAATGCATTTGTTTCTTGGATGCTGGTCTCTGAAGGATTTGATTTTAATTTTTTGGTGTGGGAGACGTCACATCCAACTACATCTGGTAGTTAATAGGTTTATTATGGTGGTTATAATTTGCGGCAGTGTAGCGCTTCGCTGCATCACGTAGAGCTCTTCCCAAAAGTTTGGCTACAACAGCAACATGAGAGAGGAACAACATATTAGAAATGCAGTGCATTTCAAAAACCACATGACCATTTTTGGAATTGTGAAATTAAGTGTGAATGTCATTAGATGGTACAAGTTATGTTTTTTCTGGCCTTGTTTTTATCACTCTTTAAGATAGATTTTAATGTGACAATATATCACATTTAATAATATGATAAAATAGTCATGAAAAGCCTAATAGAGCATCTAAACTTTATTTTATTTTACATTAATACATGCACTACTCTTGTACAATATTTTAGGTATTGTCAAGTGCATTAAAATGATGTTATTATTTATTCTACATTTCTTTTATTATGATCGTAGTAGAACATTTGTTGGTGCACATGCCTGTCAAGGCACATTTCCTCTCCAAATAAACAAATATGTATTAAAATAAATAAATGTGCACGTGTTTAAAGCATGAGTTAAGGATAGAAGTGATCTCTAAAGAAAGTTTCTGGATGTGAACAAAGTTCAAAGTTAGGGAGGAGCTGAAGGCACAAGAACCGCCCCGCATCAGGGTGAGAGCACACCGCCGTTTTCTGCGCCCTCCAAAAGCTTCACACAACTTTTGCCACCACGCTTGTGACTGCACGGCCGTCGTACTCCACTTTCTTTCTTCTTTCTGCATCATTAAAGCGAAGGGATATGTTCAAACGAGGATAACACAACAGGGAACTTTATGGACCAAAGACACATTAAAATCTGGTGGGTATTTTCGTCTTCTTTTTTAAGAAAAGTTTTCCTCCCATGCCCAAAACAACAACACTGATCCTTATTCGTTTTTTGTGCTACACTCCACTCGCAGTAATCTCCTTTTTTTGAGAGTTTTACTCGAGGAATGCATGTATTTTAAGCTTTATTAAGACTGAAACATGCATATACATGTGCCAGAACGTAGAACTTTCCATACTTTCGGTCTGCCATTAGGTTTTATAAAATGACAACGTGCTAGATACAGTTATTTATTTTTAAAAATCCATTAGGGGTTATGTGAGGTTTTTAACTATTTTTGCTCCAGCACAAATAATCAAGTCATCTTTCTGATTATTTTTACAGGTCGCAATGCGCATTAATAAACATTGCCATGAATGTAGCAGAGTTAGTCAAAAGGCTATTTTTAATCAGATGTTAAAAAGTCATCTGCAAAGCAACATTTGTTGACATGAACAACAATAAAAATAAAAGTAAAGAAAATATTAATGTGAATAGAACATTTATGACATCCTATATTGAAACATGCAGCCTCATAATTCAAGGTATAATAAATAAATGTGGGGTTATTCTTGTTACCACGTCACATCTTATCAGATACCGAATATTACTTACTCTGGATTTGAATACAAAAATATTTTTGGTTTATGTGTATGTATTTTTATGCTGGAACAGTTTTGCTTTGAAACAGAGGAGTTTGCGAGATACTCCCTCTGTGGTTATTGGTATTATGAGGGATATTTATTGGAAATGCAATCGAACAGAAGGAAGTAAAAAAAAATATATATATACACTGGACCCCCGCAAGAAAACAAAAAAAAACAAAACAGGTGCCGAGTATGCGGGGGTGGGGCGACCAATCCCCCCAAAACTATTGGCGGTTTATCACCACTTATTCAATAATTGTTCGGGTAATCATTTAAAAAAATTGTTTTCCCAATGCAATTATAATAGGTGTCAATTTTTTTGCTATTCGCGCTCAGACTCGTTCCCTATCCCTCGTGAATGTTGGAGGTCCACTGTACATTAAAAAAACAAAATTTGATTCATCGCTTGAATTTTTGAATCCTACCTTTGCATCTGATTGGCAGACCCTCTGGATCTGGAGGAGGCTGAAGTAGGATGCCAGTCCCCTCTGAGTCCAGTGCTGTGGCGCCCCCTGTCGTGTGAGCGAGGGAAAAAAAAAAAAAACAAGGCTGGAGGGGCACGAGGCACCATGGGCAACGCGCCGGAAGAAGGCATGAACATGGTGATTGTCGCCCACTACAACAATTCAGGCAAGTGGGAGCGGGCGCGGGGCGGCAGTGCGTGCAAGACGGCCGTGCTGCTCCTCATCTGCGTGCTCATCGTCCTGGAGAACCTGATGGTGCTGCTGGCCCTGTGGAGGAACAAGCGCTTCCACAGCCGCATGTACTTCCTGATCGGCAACCTGGCGCTGTCCGACCTGTTGGCCGGCGTAGCCTACGTGGTGAACATCTTCACCTCGGGGAGCAGGACCTACTTCCTGACGCCGGCGCAGTGGCTGGCCCGGGAGGGGAGCATGTTCGTGGCCCTCAGCGCGTCCACCTTCAGCCTCCTGGCCATCGGGATCGAGCGGCACATGACCATGGTGCGCCTGCGCCCGTGCGAGACGGCGAGCCGCGGCCGCCTCCTGGGCCTGCTGGCGGCCTGCTGGCTCGTCTCGGTGCTGCTCAGCGCTCTGCCCAGCCTCGGGTGGAACTGCTTGGGCGACCTGGGCTCGTGCTCCACCGTGCTCCCGCTGTACGCCAAGAGCTACGTGGCGTTCTGCATCAGCGTCTTCAGCGCCCTGCTGGTGGCCATCGTCATCCTCTACATCCGGATCTACCGCCTGGTGACGTCCAGCGGGCGCAGGGTGAGCAGCCGGCCTTCCGAGTGTTCCTTGGCCTTGCTGAGGACCGTGGTGATTGTTCTCGGGGTGTTCGTGGTGTGCTGGGCGCCCCTCTTCCTGCTCCTGCTGTTGGACGTGGGCTGCAGCCCCGACGGGTGCCCCGTTCTCTTCGAGGTGGACTGGTTCATCGCCCTGGCCGTGCTCAATTCGGCCCTCAACCCACTCATCTACACACTGTCCAGCAGGGAGATGAGGGCCGCCTTCTTCCGCCTGCTCTGCTGCTGCCACAGCGGCGCGGAGTCCAGCGGGATGCCCGCGGCGGGTAACCCCAACTTGGGCACCGCAGGGCCCACGGCGGAGAACAGCAAGAGCAGCATGGGGGGCGGAGGAGGGCTAGGAAAGGCCGCCTTGAACAGAGGGGTGAACTCGGACGTGAAGCACGGGGATCCCTGCGCCACCGCGCTGCCTCACCCGGCCGGCCCCGCTGAGCTGCTGTCGGCCGTGCTGGTGAAGGCGGGGGCCCTCGGCAAGTTCTGACAGGAAGCGCCTTCAAAGAGGCCACAACATTAGCTACACCTGCACCAACCAATGGGGTGCAGGTGACCAACATTTGTCGAGCCGAGGCACATACTGTATTTTACACGAGAAAAATCTCACGGGAGACCACCTAACAAAAATGCCAACAAAAGTAATCCTACAAAAGTAATCGTATTTAATTTTGGTTTAAACCAGTTGTTTAAACCAAAACAAACATCATTTTACCACATTAAATGGCTTACAGATGTAAAAAAAAAAAATACAATAAAAATGCACCTAAGTGTGTGTGTACATGCAGCAAAGACTCTCCTAACTTTCACCAACAACCCAGGCTAAACTTGGCTGCTCTCCAACATACAAAGCTTGCCTCTCAGTCGCGATGTAATATGACTTCAACACACTTCCTTGAGACCAATTCATATTTAGACAGGACTTTGTTGCATCTTAAAGCATTACAGAAAGAGCACAAAAGACATTAAAAAAAAAAAGAAAAGTTGAATTCTTGAAAAGTGGGATTACAAAAGAGCACAGGTGTCAAACGCAAGGCCGGGGTGGGGCATAATAGGACCGCCAAACAAATAAAGTGCGAATTGGATTTGTTCTTTTCATTTTGTCAGACTGACCAAAATTGCAATTTTTCTTCACTTTAACCACTTTTGCAAGCATTTATTGTCACCAAATCCCTTCTGAACATAAATTGGACAATATACAGTATGCATGCAGTACTAAAATATTTGCTTGCCATTATTTTCGATGACTTATGATTTCAAATTGAATTTATTGTAAAAAATATACATAATTATGAAATCCAGAACTACTGTACAATGTGGCCCACAACGGAAATGAGTTTGACACCCTATCTTCACCTGTTCGCTGACTTTTTAAAACAAAAATGTAACCTCCATTGCTCATTGAAAAACTCCCCGACTGTATTTGCTGTTTTGTGCTTGGGTCAAAACCTTGTCAAATTTAAAAGTATCGCTTTGGCGCCATCTTGGTGCCGAAGAACTATGTTGACAGTGAGGGGAGGAGCTTCATGTAGACAGTCTCTATCCCCTATTCAAAAATGCGAAATCTGGGCCTGTTTGGCTGAACACAAAGCTGATGTACAGTATGAATGGCAGCAGGTGAATACACAGATTACTTGTACCTGAAGCCATCTAGCAGAAGAGCATTTCATTGTTTTGTCACTATTGGTCGCTTGCATAGATACTATTTGTCGTAAATAATAACGTTGGGACCAATCAAGTGAAATTGCATAATTTCTCGTAACACACCACGGCGTGGAACAGAGGTTGGGAATCACTGACCTAATGAGATCCAATAGGGAGCTGTATCAAACATTTTCTTTTCGAGAGCCCCCTTTCACACTGACTTTCCGAAAAATCGAATCGAAAATTGCGACTTGACATAATGAAATGCGTGGCGAGATTAGTGCAACATGACAATTGCTCTATGAGTCTCAACTGACAAAAATGCAAAAACACCTTGTTTTACAAAAATGTAATAGGTTCTTGCTCGAGAACTGTGGAAACGCCCCTACTAACGATTGGCGAAAAACACAATACCTCTCACCCTCATGCATGGCGGAGGTGACTAAAAGGGCCATGCCACAAGCAAAAAAATCCCTTATTTCCTTTTGTATGCGCCTACGAAAGTAAAGTATGACCAGTGCAAGTGGACTGTAACAGTAAAAAGTGGATAACATCTTGTTTTGACATCTTTATTCGGATCCTCAACATTGAATAGTTTCTCGCTTAAGAAATATGGCAACCCAAAGTAGAATTATTATTTTTTTTTTTTAAATGGCGACCAAAATGATAACCAAACAAGACATAACCTGCTCCATTGGCAACATTGCCAATATTATACAGCCTAATATATCATCTAATATTTTACCACAGCTATACACAAATTAAAAAAATATATATATATTGCAAAATGAATCCCTCAAACCTGTTACTGTTCCCTTGGGCCCCTTGAAAGGTCCTATAAAAATCTTCGATCCAGCTCGTCTTGGATGGGGTGTTCCTAATGTTGTGGCCTCTGCAGAGTGTCACAATGCACTAGGGTCGGTGTTGTTTGGATGAAATTAAAAAGGAATACATCCAGATTCTAGACTTGTTAAAGCCACTATGTAAAACAAATGTAAAGTAAACTTAACATGTTTGTATTTAAATGGTCAGTTTCACGGGAAAAAAAAAAAATACCTGTCAGTGCTCGTACTTCAAACTTTTGTGGCCGTTTTTTTTTTTTTTTTAAACGTAGCACCTATTTGGGCACTTTTTTTTTTTTTTGCATGTGCTATATGCAACACCCCCCACAAGTTGACTAGTATTTATTTTCTGTGAAAACATTTGTTGCTTGATACAATCACTGAGGTAAATTTTGTGCTCTGTGTGCATAAAAGCCACCACGGTACTGGGACTGTTAAATGGGACGGTTTGAGTAAGGAACATGAAAGAAATGGAGAGAATTAAATGTCTCTTTTTTTTTTTTTTTTTAAAGAGGCGATGAGGCTGCTACTCTTGGACTTACCACTACCGGTGCACAAACCCGTTTGTCCTGATGGTGGCGTCAAAGCACCACCTCACAATACTCAAGTTTTTCTGCCAGCTATTTTTTTTTGGGGGGGTCAATGTTTGTGTTTCCTCATCTAGAAACCACTCCGACATCAACTAACCACTACTGGTGATTAGCAGCGTTGTATGGGAATGATTTCATAGTGGTAGTCTGGTTCCATCATATAGTCAATAAAATAAAAATCCTATTTGGTGTTTGTCAGATTCAATCAATCAGTCAATTATTATTTTTCTGCAAAGGCTTGAGCATCCATGGCTGAGCGTTTGCTGTTCGCACTACATCGCAACGCAAAGAGAAGACAGGAGTTGACAAGAGTCACATTTCACGCTCACCTCACTCAGACATTAGATTCCGCACCTTAAATTGTGATGTAAGAAGAAAGCGGGGATGCGAAAAGCACAACCTTCTCCGGGATAAAAGATCATCGGCTGTCGGTTTCCCAGCAGGAATGCTTGAGTGTTCCTTCCTCGCATTTGCCTGGGACCAGAACGGCCTTTTGCCATTTGGAATAGGAGGAAATGTCAATGTGCAAAGATGGATCATTGACGCACAGTAATCTCACGTAAGAGAGTCACAGATACAACAGGATGGCGCCGGTTTTGTATGTTGGCATGTACAATGGCGATAAAAAGTCTACACACCCCTGTCCAAATGCCAGGTTTGAATGAGATCAGGATAAATCCTTTCAAAACTTTTTCCACCATTAATGTGAACTATAACCTGTACAACTCATTAGAGAGGAGAAGCAAAAATGATCGGAGAGATTGCGGTTGCACAAATGTGAACACCCTCTGCGTCTGTGTTCAAAATTAACCAATCACATTCAAACTCATTTAAATGGGAGTCGGCACACACCTGGCACCATTTAAAGTGCCCCTGAATAACCCAAAATAAAGTTAAGCTATTCTAATAACCTTTCCTGGCATTTTTTCTTTTTTTCCCCCTAGCTGCACTGATTCGTATTTGGAACTGTTCATAATTCCCAGGCATTTGAACAGGGGTTTGTAAACGTTTTATATGCACTGTAGGTAATTATCTGGTTGTGGTGGCTATCTTAAGTTACTTTTACCATGTATGGCCATTAGTCATACATTTTATTTTGAATTAGGCGTTTATTGACATGGATACAAGTCTAATGAGTTAAACTGAAAGAAAATAACATTACATTGAAGCTAATCGGATGTAATACACAGTGAGAAAACAATCTTTCCTCCCTGGTCATTCCCGAACATTTTCCAAACACAGCTGATAACGCCGACCAATGGATTTGACAACATTGCAGAACATTTCATTCGGAATTGCAAGACTTTCTCTTCTATCACCTCATCAACTGTCGCTGGCTTTACGGCGTAAACCTCATCTTTGAGATACCCGCATAAAAAAAGAAATGACATTGGCATGAGGTCTGGGAAAAATGCAGGAAATTCAACTTCCAACTTAATGAATAAGTAATGGCCAGTCAAAGAGTGACCCTTTAGTTTTGTTTATGTGCCAGTTCTTGCTAATGTCTACTGTCATCTACTGCAACTCTGCGTGCAATCTGGATGTTGCTCGAAAGAAAGAAAACTGGCAGATCTTTCGACAGGGATGGAAAAACACAGTGAAGGGAAAAATTATTTTGTAGTATTATACGGTAAAATGCAACAGGCATAAACGTACTTTTCCTTAATATTCATCCATTTTCTTTAGCACTTGTCCCCATTCACATCACAGGTGAGCTGGAGCTGGATCGCAGTGGCCTTTCTGTGAAAGGCGGGGTACACCTTGGACTGGTTGCCAGCCAATCACAGGGCACATACAGACAACACTTCACATTCACACATGGGAAAATGTATTCTTTAATTTTGGAATAGAGAGAACATGCAGGACTTCAGACCTAGAAGGCAAATGTGCTAAACATAAGACCACCCTGCTGCTTTATCCATAACTTCCCCTTCCACTAAACCTACAGCAATTGCCTTCTCTAGACCATCTAAAGTCTCACAAATGTCCCTTTTTTCTCTAAGTGGGTCAATCACCTTATAAATCTTGTTAGCTAAATAACCGTCAGCAGTCCTCTTTGAGGGTTTAGACACGGCGGATTTGTGTCATTCTCAATGCGCAATTTGCATTTGCTTATGACTAATGTGAATATGACAAGAGGACAAAAGGATCAGTCCCCCCCCCCCCCCCCCCCCCGTCATCCTGATCCCGGGCTCTGTGGACGATTTGCATGATTTGTGTTTGTGAAATGTGCAGCTACACGCGTGTGTGTGTTTGAAGTTTTTTCAGGTTCTGTCCTCTCAATCAATCTCCTGAAAGCGAAGATCTACGTAGACTTTGCTGATGAGTCGGAAATGACAGGAAACAAAGACAAATGTGATCGATGTTATAGTGTTCATCAAAAATTGAAGAGTTCAGACGCAAAAGCAGACATCTCCATTTTATTGGCAAATTGAGTAAAATTAGTGTTGTTGTTGTTTTTTTTTTTCCATTAAGCAAGAGGCTAATTTGGAAAACAAAAACTTTTATTGAAAAGGTCTTTCAAAGTTTTCTAGGACGTCATTTCATTGCAAAACCTGCCAACACAAAGAAAATGCTCAAAAACAGACCAAGTCTGAAATGTTCACATAACTACAAAATGACACTGAAACGGTACACCAGGATGAAACTCACACAAGCACGGGAAGAACATGCAAACAAGACACTCTTGATTGTGAGGCAGACGTGCTAACCAGTAGGTCGACGAGCTGCCCTTGTGGAAATCCCGTATGCACTTTTTTTTTTTTTTGCCTATTCCTATTGAACGAACAAGCAGCCTTGCAAGATTTTTACTTGCCGGAGGTCAGGCTCGAGTAGCTGGATGGAGTGAAACTCTGACAAATTATTCCTTAAAATAACTCCAGACCACTCCAAATCCCCCAAAACAGCAGCTGCTTGCTCTGCAAGCCGTCTCTGATTGCAATCTTCCCGCAAGGCATGCACGCGCGCACACACGGAAAAAGTCGCACACAAAAAGACAGTCACACACAGAGGCACACGCAGTCTCACACAGACATAAATACTGACACGCAGAAACACACACACTCACACAGTCACACACCTGCCTAGTGTGACCTCCACACTTTGATGGCAGGCCCCCTGCCACAAGTGCAGGGTTTAGCGTGTCTCAGACGAGGGATAAGCGAAGCAAAGCGCGACGGCCTTTTAGCCTGATATGTGTGTGCAGTCTCTCACTTGTGGCTCTGTGTGTGTGTGTGTATATATATATATATATAAATACAGTTGCAAGAAAACGTTTGTGGATCCTGAGGAATGACCTGGATTTCTTCCTAAATTGCTCATTAATGGTGATCAGATTTTTATCCAAGTAACAGCAACAGACAAACCCCACCTGCTTAAACTAATACTGAGGTTTTTACTGAACACAACATGTAATGTCATAGTGCAGGGTGGGAAAAAAAAACATGTGCGGTAAACTGTGGTTCCCATGTGTATTCCACTAATATGGGTGTCACTGCTTGTGTTTGTGTGGACATGTAGAGTCCTGACAACCAAACATGAAAAGCCTTTTCAAGTAAACAACACAAATGTTACTCCATTATTTGTGGTCTAAAGCCTACAAAATTCCAACGTAAACAACATTACATAGCACGGCAAAGGGCCTGCTTAGTGACTGCGGGTTGTTCGATCAGCTACACCACAGCTCTCAAACACAAGGCCCGCGTGCGAGTACCGGCCGTTCACATCATTTTATGTGGGCCCCCGGAACCTAGCCACAATTTTTTTTCAACTAGCTATAAAAATGATCACCAAATTTAGTGACAATTTTGTAGGATGACTCGGCAATAATTAGGGTTCCCACAGGGAACGTATTAGGTAAGGTACATTAAGTGCCACACCCTCGAGCCACACGTCTACTCAACAAACAAACACAGTGCAGCTCAGCTTCTGGCAAGCAGACATTGTGGTAAAACATAACTTCCAGCAGCATTTTAACGGACATTCCCAGGATCTTCTGATGTAGCCAAAGGAATAGCAAATGCTATTATTAGTCCTTTGATAGCATAATACAGTGGTGCCTTGAGATACAAGTGACTCAATTTACGGGTTTTTTGAGATACAAACCGTTGTTCAAATAGCATCTACAGTATGTGGTGGTGTAATAACACGGTAAGCAACGGATATTTCAACACAAACGGTGAAGCAATACACATTGGCAGATAATATAATAGTACTCACACGCATATATTCTTCATCCTGCGCAAAGAATGATTAATATTATTGCTGAGGAGTTGCAAGGTCTCCTCTGTCTCCATGTATAGCTGCATGTCTGTATTATACTGCCAGGAGCATAAAGACCACTAAATTGAAGCACCAAGTGTGACAAAAATGGTTTAATTTTCAACATTCTATTTAAGTATGTCATTACTGTATGTTTTTACAAAGTACAATATCATAGAGTGCTATTTTTCCTCATTAAAATACAAGTTACAAAATGGTTTGTTATTTTTATTGGGACGGCTGGAACAGATTAATGGATTTTCCATTCATTTCAATGGGGAACGTTGATTTGAGAAATGAGATACCTGTTAAATCTATTCGTTTACACAAAATAAGATTTATGCATTCGGCATTTTCCTCAATTTGCTCAGTTTTTGTTTAAAAAAAAAACAAAAAAACACGTAACCCAGGCCCTAATTTCCTGGAATCGATGCGAGTTCATCCAAAGCATTTTGTAAATTGTGTCTAAGGCTCAACAGACGCCAAGGTGTATTCCAATAGCGCATCCCGTCAGAACTCAGACCTTCAAAATAAAAGTATACAGTGTAATAACAGTTTCGCCACACTTTCTTTGGCCACATGGTGGCTCTTTACAGGCACACTCAAGTAAGCACATAATTGCAGCTGCTAAATAAGCCACCATGGGGCCAAAGAAAGTGCAGTGAAAATGGCATGCTTTTATTTTGAAGGGCTAACTTTTGCTAGGATGTTATACCAATGTTGCCTCAATGTGACTGAGTGCTGCGTAGCAGACCGGGAGGCTTGTTGTATTGCCTTGAGCCTAATCTAGCCTACTGTTAGACCCCAGGAGTTTATACATTTATGTGATTTTGCCATTATAACACAACTCCTTGAGGGCAACCATAACTACCATGTCTACCTGTGATGAAAACAATTTTGACACGCCTAGGATTGCTTTTCATAAACACGCTGCGATAACAGTAATTCCCATTCGCAATCTCCAGGTACATTCATCACAAGAACATTTGAATATTTTGGTCGGCGGTCATTCCGCCAGGCCAACTGTGATGGACGAACAGCTGCCACCGCCGCCTCATGATTGACGCCCACCACCACACCTGACATTACACACACACACACACGCACACACAAAGAGTCACGACAGCTGCGTGTGAACACAGTGTAAAGTCATTTCGGGAGGAAGGTGATACTGGCGCCAGTGTACGTGACAAAATGGAGCTATGGTTGTGGACTAGTCCAGTGATTCCCAAACACTGTCCCACGGCACATGAGTGTGCCGAGATCAGCAGGTATGCTGCTGGAAACCATCCTGTTTCACTTCATTGGACAAAAAAATGATTTATTTACTTCCAAAAATGTTTCTTTGCTTTGTCTATCTTTATCTATGCCAGCAATGTATACCGAACCAATTCAATATGAAAACCAAACTCAGTCTGTGGCCAGTTTTCATTTCTGAGATAAATTATTATTATTATTATTAAAAATAATTGTGAGAAATCAGTGATCAGTTTCTGTTTTTATGTGTTAGATTAAAAGTGACCTTTTCATTTTTTGGATTTTCCCCACTTGAAAATGGAATGGATGACTCAAGAGCCATGCAGTAAAGCGAGGAGGATATTTGTATGATTCCAACATGCTGTGCTGCCACTGTCGTTGCATTTCACAGCCTTCCCCAAGAAGCCTCGTCGGGAAAATGGGACCGTAGCAGCACCCCCTGCCATTCTCAATGTCAATGTCTCTCACATACACACACACTCATTTATTTAGTTCTTTATTTATTTTTTACCGTACCCCCGCCTCACCCCCCCTTCCCAACAGAGAGTGATACAGCTCATCTCGTCTCTCCGTCACGCGGGTAATCAGCCTCCGCTATTTCATTTGGCTCTGTAATGAAAGCAATCCCAACGCTTTTCAGTCTGCAGCACAGCCCAAATAATGAGAGCTGCTCCCCCGAACCCTACCCGCACCCCCCCACCACCACCCCAACTGTGCTGTTAATGGATTGAGGAGAGCAAATGTGTGCGTGTGACTGACGCACACAATCCTGCCAAGTGTTCTACAGCTTATTTATTTTTTTTAATCGGCATCACTTCATCCTTGTGATTTCTTTCTTCAATTAGCACTGATACAAAGCCATGCATGTAACTCATTGGTTGCGTGTTACTTGTCACCTGTCTCATGGAAATAAGCCACTGCTTACGCTACTACCTCTACTGGTACTAGCTTTCTGTAATCTGTGCATCCAACAACACTGCAGCTCTGCTTAGCTTTTGACCTCGACAGGATAGTGCTTCCAGGTAGTTCCACCATCATATTTTTTTGGCTGTTATGAATCTTTTTAGTCATCAATTCTATGATCTAATGTCCATCCATCCATTTTCTTAGCCGCTTCTCCTCACTAGGGTCGCGGGCGTGCTGGAGCCTATCCCAGCTGTCATTGGGCAGGAGGCGGGGTACACCCTGAACTGGTTGCCAGCCAATCGCAGGGCACATAGGAACAAACAACCATTCGCCCTCACAGTCATGCCTACGGGCAATTTAGAGTCTCCAATTCATGCATGTTTTTGGGATGTGGGAGGAAACCGGAGTGCCCGGAGAAAACCCACGCAGGCACGGGGAGAACATGCAAACTCCACACAGGCGGGGCCGGGGATTGAACCCGGGTCCTCAGAACTGTGAGGCTGACGCTCTAACTAGTCGGCCACCGTGCCGCCATGATCTAATGTATTATGTAAATATTTACCTACATCAGATTGTACAGTTTGCTGTACTGTATGTGTTTGTATTGTATTCATTTGTATTTGCTTTTACTTTGCTTTGTTTTACTGCAGCCTACTGTCTGCACCCAGGTCTGCATTACAAATGAGAATATGTTCTCAATTGTCTTACCTGGATAGAGAAAGTTATTTATTAAATAATAATAATAAATAAATGAATGAATCCATTTGTTGGAACTGGTGCAAGGCCATATGAGCCTTTTTTTTTGCCATGCAAGAAATCAACCAGTAACCCAAAATGAGAGTTTAAAAATAAAATTTAAAAAACCCTGATGTTAAAAAGGTACTCAAATACGACTCACCAATCAGCCTCTAAATCACTTGGCGGGGGGACAATTAGCAATCAAACATGGTGGGTGAGGAAGGATTGTGAGAAAGAGACGACGCTTTCAAGTGTTTCCTGATCAGCCTGCAGCCTGCAAAACCTGTCATTTGAAGTCAGTGGAGAGAGACGGTTCCTTCCAAAAAAGGCAAAATGTCCAAAAAGAGCCAAGGCTTGAGTGGGATTTTGCATGAAAAGGAAAAGGCCCTGTAAATAGAAGAAAACTAATGTGTCTTTTAGAGTGAGCGAAACAATAGTGCATGTGGTTGCTTCACAGTCAAATGTTACTGCAGTTTCAGTTCCTCTCATTCCAAAATTCAAGACCCTAAATTGTCCTTAGGTGTGAGTGTGACTGGTTGCTTGTCTGTGTGTGCTGCAATTGGCTGGCGACAAGTTCAGGGTGTACCTCGTTTGTCGCCCAAAGCTGGGATAGCCCGCAGATCACCCACAAACCCGAACAGGATAAGAGGTAGAAAATGGACGGCTGTATCGTTGCTTGGATGGCAGGATATGTTTCTCCAAAACCTGTATGTACCTTTCAGCATTAATGGTGCCTTCACAGATGTGCAAGTTACCCATGCCATTGGCACTAACACAGCCCCATACCATCACAGATGGTGGCTTTTGAACTTTGCGTCCATAACAGTCCAGATGGTTCTTTTGCTCTTTGGCCCGGGGGACACGGCGTCCACAATTTCCAAAAACAATGAATTGAATTGAAATGTGGACCCGTCGGACCACAGAACACTTTTCTACTTTGCATCAGTCCATCTTAGATGAGCTGGGCCCAAAGAGGTCGGTGGCGTTTCTGGGTGTTGTTGATAAATGGCTTTTGCTTTGCATAGTAGAGTTTTAAGTTGCACTTACGGATGTAGCGCAACTGTATTTACTGACATTGGTTTTCTGAAGTGTTCCTGAGCCCATGTGGTGATATCCTTTACACATTGATGTCGGTCACGGGCATTCAATGTTGGTTTTTGGCCTTGCCGCTTACATGCAGTGATTTCTCCAGATTCTCTGAACCTTTTGATGATATTATGGACCGTATATGATGAAATCCCTAAATTCCTTGCAATTGTACATTGAGGAACATTGTCCTTAAACTGTTCGATTATTTTCTCACGCACTTTCACCTCTTTGTGAACCTCGTCCCATCTTTGCTTGTGAATGACTGAGCAATTCAGGGAAGCTCGTTTTATACCCAATCATGGCACCCACCTGTTCCCAATTAGCCTGTTCACCTGTGGGATGTTGCAAACAGGCGTTTGAAGAGCATTCCTCAACTTTCTCAGTCTTTTTTGCCACCTGTCCCAGCTTTATTGGAACGTGTTGCAGCCATAAAATACTAAGTTAATGATTATTTGCTAAAAACAATAGTTTATCAGTTTGAACATTAAATCTCTTATCTTTGTCGTGTATTCAATTAAATATAGGTTGAACATGATTTGAAAATCATTGTATTCTGTTTTTATTTTTGTTTAACACAACATCCCAACTTCATTGGAATTGGGGTTGTAGTTCGTTAATAGGGTTTTACTTACTGGATGTGTGGTTTCGTGTACAACATACCATTTAGTTGTTAATGTCTTGTCTGATGTGGCTTTGTAATGCTCAACAATGAAGAAAACACCATCATCCTCTATAGTTCCATTTATTGATCCTAGTATAAATGTGAAAAATCTGACAAGAGGAATATTTAACCAGTGTTAATGAGGTGTTTTTTTTTTTCTTTTTTGGGGGAGTGGGGGGGGGGGGGGGGGGTGAAACAGCAGTAATTGAATCTCAATCTTCGGCGAGGCCTCTGCAAACAGAACCTAGGCATATCCTGACTTCTCCCCAAGCTGCAACTGACTTCCTCAGCTGTGACAGATGTGTGGCCAAAAAATAAAAAATAAAATATAAAAGTAAATCAGAATTTCAGATGTCCTGAAGTCCGTCAACCTTGGTTCAAGCACAGATATGACAGCGAGAGAGCGAGAGAGAGAGAGAGAGAGAGAGAGAGAGAGAAAGGAGCTCATGTACTGCCTTCTCTGTGAATCAATCTCCTTGGATTTTAGCGACGCTTGGCACAAGTAGAACAGCAGTGAAAGGTCCAGTCCAAAAATAACCCGGACGAATGAGTTTGAAGTTTCTCAACAAAAACTTTGAAAAGTCAGAGCGTCTGCACCAGAACGGGGAAGAGCAGAGACAGGTGCTCGGCGCCACGGATGGGGAGCTTGTGCGTGGTGTAGAAGTTCACCAGCTCGGGGATGGAGTCGAACGGCGGGCTGTTGTGTCCCAGCACGTACTTGCCGTCTTTGCACTGCGTGAACTTGATGTGCATGAAACCCTGGCAGCTCCTGGGACCAAAACAACAAGCTCAAATTACGTTGGGGAGTCACGTTTGAAAAAGGAGGTTGGGAGTCATGCAGCCTCCGTGGATTTAGGAGGGAGGGGATATTATGATGGATGAGGATTAGCACATGCGGATGCAACAAGAGAAAGGGAAATGCATTGGCCTGTGAAGGTGGAGGAGAAATATTCTGGTCCCTGACGGTCATAGCAGACTTTCCCTTTCAAGAGTATGCCATTCAGTGGTCTCTGAAAGAATAACTAACATTGTTCATGTAAACTGAGACGACAGGACAAGCAAGACCTCCTCTGCTCATCTAAACACTATCACAAGCACTGACCCACGTTTACAAACTGTATTCCAATATTTGTTCAGTGAAATAGTATTCATTTATTTCTCATCTTTTCATTTTGTAGCATTTCTCTTGATAGCATTGCTTCCAGTGTGTGTATGTGGAGGTTACATTTTTTTGTCCAATCAGAGTTAAGCCTTAATGCGTTGCCATGCCAATATAATCTGCCCCGGACATTCAGAATCAGTAGTGCTGACTGATGTAACTTACTTCTGTTCAATGCCAGGGTTTTGTGATATCAAAACAAAAAAAGAGAGAGCCCAAAAAATGACAAACGTTCTCCACTATTATTGTAACATATAACCTGTACAACTCAATTGAAAAGCTTCTCAGAAAAAGCTCATTCTATTTTTTTGAATGTGACTGGTTAATTCTGAATTTAGCCAAATCCCTACTTATAAGAGGGTGTGCACACTTGTGCAGCCCCAATATCTTGGTTTATTTTTACCTCCCCTCCCGAAAAGATTATCATTTCATTTTATTTTTTTCAATTGAGTTATACAGGTTATAGTTCACATTAAAGGGGAGTTTCCAGTCCAAGAAAGAAAGAAAAAAGACTGTCATATATGCTAAAACAGTCTGTATAACCAGACAGTAGAATATTATTAAAATAATCTTTGGAAACATCATCCCTCTCTGGCCCCATTTTATGCCTCTAATTTTAAATACTATTTTAAAACACACCTAGAACAGCCTATCAGAGACTGTGAGACAGAAGGTGCGATGTTGGCAATCATTTTTCATGCACACGCGGGTACCCGCAGCAGCTGGGTAAACATATGTAGCAGCGGAGTAGTATGCGGACGCGGTCCAGCCACCGGTGAGCTTCAAACACACACTGCCACCATCACTGTCCTCACTGAGTGAGAGCTACTGTAAGCGTGCTAACGGCAAGTCTAAAGGAAAGAGCTGCCACTGCCCTTTCTTTGAGGCCTGAGCATCACATAAGCCCCAAGCACTTTTGCTCGCCTCGGTTACACATAGAAGCTGCCTTTCGGTAGTGGAGGTGCCACATGTCGCTAAGAGGATTCAGGACCGATGCGGAAGGAGCAACGTTTCTGCTCAAGAGGTAAGTTTATCACCTCTTTTTGATTTTTAATTGACGGTACATTCCCAAAGTATACATCAAACGGGTAACTTTTATTGTTTTGCAACACACCATGCATAAGTCATGCTAGCAATGTAGCAGCCGTGGCTAACACGTTCGTACAGTGTACGTCTCGTTCACGTTAATGAGGGGTGCGGCCTTGGTCAGAGACTCGAGGGCAAGGGGAGTGAATTGAAGCTATATTCAACTTTTTGCCCAAGTGGAGCAGTGCCCCAGCAGATCCAGCATATGCAGCTGTGGTTAGAAACGCTTGCAGTTGGCAGCCATTTTGTAGCCTATAGGTCTGGTGTGGAACAGTACTGGCAGGCGAGTCAGATCGACATGTTTAGGTTTGCTGGGCCTTGGAGGAGGTCTGCGCTCTACGGAGTGACATTAGTAATGTTTTCCTGTGAGGATCAAGCAGCTCATATTGGCAAGGCTCCAGTTTATATTCCTTTCTTCTTGTGAAAATAGGAAAGCACAAGTTGGCACAAAGCACTGGTATTTTACAATCCAATTACCATTAATGATGTGCTAATAGCCTTCAAAACACCAGCTACATGCACCAATCAGGCTTGGATCAGCATAATTAGAGCTTTACTGTCAACTATCCTATCAAACCCTGACAGTTTTTTGGCAGTCAGCACCAGGGCCGTTCCCTTCTCGTGTCGATAATGTTGTCGACCCTCCCGGTGGGAGACAAACTATGTTGCTGGGGGAAAAAAAAAAGAAAAGCCAGATGGATGCCGCATTCTATCATTGTCAACACGTCATGTCGTTTCTCGGGGGGGGGGGGGGGGGGGGGGGGGGGGGGGATGTTTGCGTCAAGGCTGAAACTCAGCAGGCAGTCACAACAGCCTTATGAAGACTAAATACAACAGAAGTGACGCTTATCTGTTTTTAGTAGCCTAAAGCCTGATTCGAGCCAAAAGGTTGAACCAGAGATAAAAGTGAATTATTTAACTTGGGTCAAATATTAAGTGTATTTTTGTGTACAGCAGCTTTTGTAGCCTTCCCCCAAGCAAACAAATGAACGGGAGTGAGGTGAAGTTGCATGCATTTAAACGCAATTCCCCACCTCTGTCCTGGGAAATTTTTGTGGTCTACCTCTATTTCACAGCGAGCAAGTATTGCACATTTCTGAGTAAGTTTAGATGAGGTCATCATTATCTCAGTATATCGTTGCTGTCCGGTGGAAAACTAGTATGTCCAAATATAGTCAATTCTATAGTTTTTGTATTCACAAATCGATGCTATTGGTCTGTATTTTTTATGCATTAATGACCCATTTAAAGTGTTAAAAATAGCTTGATAACAAATCAAATAACTTTAACGAATGCGTGAAATGTAAAATTCTGCGTCTTCACTGTGCAGGAGACGTGTAATATTCTGTCACTTCAAGATAGAAAGCCTGGATGTTATTAAGACCATAACGAGTGAAATTAGGTTAGACACATTTGAATAAGTCGGTTTTGTTAAAAATGGATCGCTGTAATGTTTCGGTGCAGAAGGAACTGGTCAGCCAAGAAGGCATGTTTGCGTACAGGTTCATTACCGCTTATTACACTGCTTCGTTGGCTCATCGTTTAATTCATTGCATCACTCATGGCTCCAAGACCATTAAAAAGAGTTTGGAAAGATGATGTAAGATGTAAGATGATGCTTTTTGTCTTATCAGGGGGTAGGTGTAAGCACAGACTTTGTCAGCGTAATAAATTAGCGATTTTTTTTGCCTAATGAAATAGCGATTGAACATGATTTTTGGGTGGTGTTGTCTTGATGTTAGTGGGCAATTAGCAAAAATACTGTAAGGGAAAATAAGTGGAACAATGCACTGTTTGGTAACTCAAGCAAGATGGTGTTTTTTTATATTTATAGTATGATACGGTGGTGTGCCCGGAGATTTTTCTAGTGTAAAATATGTGCCTCAGCGCAATAAAGTTTAGGAAAGAGTCATTTAAACCACACACACAAGGTCACGCTGAAGTGAAACCTAATGAATGGGTACAAAACGTGTTAATATCAAGAAAATCAAAACGCAAGGAGATCGGAATGTGGGAGCTTGAATTGAATTAAGGCTTCACAGTGTCCCGAGACACCATATCTGCTCACATTAGTTCTTCTAGACTTCACGCAAGCCAAATGCGGAACCAGAGTGGCGAACTTGCAGCTTGACCCAGGGGAAGTGCGCAAAAATGTGTGAGTAATGCTCAAAGTAATGCCCCCCCCACACACACACACACAAGTACTCCCATCTCTCTTGCGACTCTACTCCCTTCTTGTGTGGCCCACAGAAGGCGATTCATATTCATTAGTGATTATGGCGAGGATGATGTGTGCACTGAAGTGTGCTCTACCTGCCTGATTACCACTTAAGGGGTGGGCCCTTGGAGACCAAAGAAAGTTGCTACAGTGAGAGCAGAAGGTGGGGTGGAAGATGGGGGGGGGCAAGGACAGAAGCAAGATGGGTGGCTACAGCGATTGATCATGGTCATAATTACAAGGGAGAGATTCGACCAGATAAGCATTATTGCAGCCTGCGAAGGAGTAGTCGAGGAGGAGGCAGCGTGGCAATGATCCTAAATTTGGGTGATGGATGAAGGTAGAGACAGATGGAGGGAGGCGCGTGTGTGTGGGTGCTTACCGTAGAGACAGCGAATAGTCACATCGGTTGGTCTGACTGTTCCTCACCAGGAAGCTACACTCTTTACTCAACGTGAGCAGCGACTCCGCTTCAGACCGAGACAGTGAACCGTGATACCACCTGAGACACAGAAAACGAGAGAGCGGTCACGCACGCTCCGACGCATGCTCTCATGCACATGTGCATGGGAACCGACATTAAAACATGATAAATCTGATATATAGGTATTCAATTGGAACTGGGCACTTGGGCCTGCAGTGTAAGTCCAGCCCAAGACTAACAAACAAATGAACTGATTTCTTGTCACGCTGTGAATGTACTATATGTCCAACTTCAAGATACGAGAAAAGGCGCCATTAACTTTTGCTATAAACAAGTTTGTGTTTATAGCAATAGATTAGACTACAACACAAAAGGGGTGATCTTAAAATAAGTATAAAACAAATAATGATTAAAAGATGCAAAAATGGTGACGCAATTAGTGCAACAAACAATATACTCTGTACAGTACTATTTGTAAAATTCAAGAAAACGGAACCATTTTTTTTTTTAAATGTATGCTGTGTCTGGCACCAGATAAAACGTGGATGTCTTCTTTTCTAAGTGCATACATTGGATTAACGAACACCATTTTTTGTAAGAACCATAATTAATGACGCATTCATTTCATATAATTTTTTTTTTAAAGAGTCATGGAAGGTAATAAACCTCATTGCAGCACTTAAATGATCATCACGGATTCAATGAGGCAGCAAAATCAACTGTGTGTGTGCAGGTTTGTGTGAACATATACCTTTAATGTATGTGTTTTTAAGTGATTGGCACGCCGGGACTCCATTGTCAAACAAGCCTTTATGTGCAAAGGGGTGGCACATAATATAATGTCCGAAACTACAACTCTAAAGTAAATGTGTGTTTTTAATGTTCAAACCTGTTTCACAGATCTCTGGGTGCTGCTTAGCCGAAACACATTTACGCTTTACGTTAATTAATGGGCTCAATAATGGACCAAAGTGAAGGAAAGGTTGCTGAAAAATGCAAATTGCTCTTTAAATGTTAAAAATTGCTCATAATCAATCAAAACTATGGCAAAGAGATGTTTTCTGAGTATGTCGAGTACATGCACACTCATCTTGCACAGCATTATGGGCATGTTTAGAAGACTTCTAATGTCAAGTTTATCAGCAGTGCTGAGACTATTACAATATTTTATCGCTTTGCCATCTATGAGACAGAGTTAATTAAACTAATGGCGACAAAGATGATGAATATGAAATCAAGCAAACCTCTTAATCTAATGAAAATGTCAACATGAAAGTGATATACAGTATGCTTCGGAAAGAGGGCCTACATACACTTGTTTCTCCAGAGGCTGTGTGGGGTCCACCCTCTCTCCCACCATGGTGAGGCCCTCCTGGGGCATTCGAAACTTCACCCCCGCGCCCACCAGCGGGCTGGACCGGGGCCCCGGAGGACGCAAGCGCTCGGTAGGCGACGACGAGCGATCCCATTCGGGCCCGTCGAACTGCACTGTTGGCACAGAGATAGGGAAAGGTAGTCTTATAAGCAGCAACTTATAGATGTTAATTATAACATTGAACAGGACTGAAGATGAATGAACTTTATCTATTGCAAAAGCCTCTTCAACACAATGGAGTATTAGGGACACAACGACTAGAAGTAAATTATACTATGAAAATAAAGTTTCATTTTTTTCTAGAAAAATGTAATCGTAGGCCATCCATCCATCCATTTTCCGTATGCAAATAAAGTAACTTTTTGTAAGAATCGCATTTTTTGGGACAAAAAGCAGAATTTTTTTTAACATGATAACATTTTTCAGCTATGGTGAGCAAAACTTGCAATTGGCAGACATTTTCTAGCCTGCCGGTCTGGAGTGGAGAAGTACTGGCTAGGTGTTGAACCGATTAGGCGAGTAGTCAACTTTTATAGCTTAAAGTCTAATCACGTGGTTTTGGCAAACAAGTTGTCCCCCCCCCAAGAAAATAGTTTTCCATCTTATGAGAAGTATTTTTTTTCAGTACATTTTTATGAGTTGTGTAGTGTTGCTTTTTATTTTTTTTTTGTATTACATAAAGATGATTTTTTTTTTCAAGACAGAAAAAGTAGTAATCTTATGAGAATAAAGTACGGTATTCTTTTGTGGAAAAAGGCACAATATTATAGGAATAGAATTGTCATTTTCCGAGCGCAAGTGAAGAAAAGGTCATCAGAGGAGCAGTTTGCTAAAACAGTAAATTGTAAATTTTCCTTGTATCGCACACAGTGGAATAGGATGTAGTATATGGACGGGGACGAGTCGTTCTCATCTGAAGTGTGGCTAATACAGTAGATGTTAGTGGCTGGGGAACCTGGGGCTAAATGTATAGCAGGTGGAAAGCAACAGAACAGACAGAGTCAAAGAGGTCATAGTGACTACAGATGTTTGAGTTTGGGGGGGGGGCATGGTTGGTGGCGATGGAGCAAATGTGGGGAAGATGCTGGGTCATGTTCAGGGCAAGAGGTCACCTTGCTCTTTAGCAGAGGACTCCTCCCCCCCCCGCCCCCTCTGACCCACTGGGGCAGGCCAGGACAGCTCTGACAACTCTCTCATCTCTAATAAAGGAAGAAGGGGTGATGGGTTTGCGGAGGGGCGGGGCGGGGAGTGGTATCAGGTGAGAGAAACAAGAACGACAGAGTGAGAAAAGCACAGATGGCTTAAACAAAAAGCGGATATGTGAGAGACGCGGCGGTGACGAAGTGGTGAGACTCAAACTGAGTGCAAGATTTTAATGAGAGGAAACGAATGGAAGTGAGATGCGGTGGCAGGAGGTCCCCTCGTTATGTGGCGGAAGTGCAAAAGGACAATTGGTGAAAAGAGACAAAATGCCAAAGAAATCAACTGAGGATGATATTACAGTATGCACAAACCTTTTAGTGTTTTGTTTTCTGTGGGAACCCATCCTCAGCTATTCACATTTTTTGTGCTCTTTCAAGAACGATGCAGCAAAAGCATTAGTAGAAATTGGTGTCAAGGAAGTATGTTGAAGTGATACGTCGCAACTGAGAGACTAACATCTTTGTATGTCGGGGAGGAGCTAAATTTAGCCTAGGTTGTTACCATGCGTAGGTTACAGAGAGTATTTGCCGCATGTACAGGCACACATCATTCGCATTGTTTTTCGAAATCAAATAATCTGTAAACCATTTATTTTTAAGGCTAATGTTGAAAGATGAGGTTAAAATGATATTTAAGCGTTTTGGGATCGTATTTTGTAGTAACCTTTTGGCGGGGTGTCAATTGCGTATTTTTTAAATTTTTTTTGCTATTCGTGGTTGGGCTTGGTCCCTTACCTCCTTGAATATCGGGGGCTTGCTGTGGGTGGTAGGCTTTGGATGTAATCGGGAAATCAGAGGACAAAAATAGATGCGTTACAATTGGACATCAGTCTGAACCGCGATATAGCGGGGGGTTACTGCATGTACAAAACAGTAACAGATGTCTTGTTTAACATGTGCAGACTTTGCACTCCAAGCTTTTGACTCTCCAGCCATCTTATGGAGTGAGCCACTGCCCCTTGGTCATAATAATTCACGACAGCATGTCGTTTAAACAAACAGAATATACAGTATAGTACTATGGTAGTTCTAAAGTCAAAAGCCACTGCGGTCAAACAATTTGGAATTTAACATTAAGTTGGGATAAAAATACACCTAAAGTCATACAAGAGTCACGGAAGACAGAGATCTTAAAGGATTAACTGCGCAAGTGTGTTTAGGTTTTTCCTTCAGCTTTTTCTGCATCAGTGTTGGCAAAGAGGGGAAAGAAGTGATGATGACCACCAACCGGAAATTTAACACAACTGTGAGCCCATGCCAAGCCGATATTCACCACCTAATATTTTTGTACTACTCAAAAGCTGTTCTGATCTCCAATCCAAAGCAATGCAATGCCGCCATCCACAGGTTTCTGTTAGTCATTACGATAGTTTACAAACCTGAATTTCACAGACAAGCTGGGCGAGACCCTCTTTCATGCCTACCCATTGAAAAACGTACTTGACGAATATATACGTCAGTGGCAGTAAATGGTGGGATTCCAGGTACAAATGTCCAAGGCTCTGAATGAGTTAATACGTTTTATGATTTTGACCTGCATGAAATAATTCCATTTCTCTCGTTTCCTAATGGATAATTTGAAATCTGAATCAAATGTCATTATGTTCCACCTGAGAAGCTTCACTGTACGTATCCCAGACCCAATATTTCCGTTCACTGAGGGCTGGTGTGCACTGTATACAACACATCCTCTGGACACAGCCATTCATCATGGGAGGGAAAGGAGACAATTTAAGAGAGATACTGGAAGAGCCTCCATTGTTTACAGTTATCTGATGCAGAGAAATTTTGTGGCCAAACCAGCAACCAGAACAAAAATGAGGCTTCATGTGTGCCATGTGGCAAAAGTAATTGAACGATGTGAGGGCTGTGAAAATGCTTCTTACGCTATCCTACCTACAGTGGAGGGGGGGGGGGGGGGGGGGGGGGGGGGGGGGGGGTTACAGGGTGCACAGTGAGGCAGAGCTGAAAATAGCTCATTATCTACCATGGCAGGCAATAATCTGTCGTCTCTGTAGTCTGACACAAACCCACATTATGCGATTTGGATTTGCCCGTTCTGTGCGATACTACGGCTAAACAGATTATAAAACAAATACAAGGAAAAGAGATGTCTTAATGAGCTGACAAATCTAAAGCCCCCCCAACACCCACCCCTCTTCCTCCTCCCCTCCAGGCCCGCTGCTTCAAAGGCCATTTGAATGGGTGTTTGGAGAAGGACCTGGCTGTACAAACATGCCTCCCTCCCTCCCCTCCCTGGTTAATTATTGAGCAGGCAGACACACTCCGCCACGTTCTCTGGCTCGTTGTGAATTATTGATGCATGGCGAGGTACAATGGCCCCATCTGGAGCGGGTCGCACCGCCACCGAAGCCAGGAGTAAACTGTGGCCTGGCCGCCCACAATGAGAGTCATAGACACACCTGAAGCTACGAAAACGGTCCGTCAGTTCGTCCGCTTGCCCTTTATCCCTCTAATTGATTAGCAAAATAGTAGACCAAAAAGACCAATTTGCTCAAATTCAGAGTGATTTGGGTCATCACAAACTCACACAATTGAGTGGCATGAAATACAAGAACGGTATCCCAAAAAATTCCTTTGCAAAGCTACTAATTCTCAGTTTTGTTTAAGGTTTGCGAGGTATTGCTTATTATTTCTCGGGTTAAACACATTCGCTTTTAGGAAGACTTATTTTTGGCGATTTTTTTCTGGCTTCCGTAGTTCAGAACGCGTCCTCACTGACATGCACTGCTTGCACTAATAACATGGCTGCGACCAGAAAGAAGCTGGTTTCCAAAAGCGCAGTGTTGCCAACTTTGCGACTTTTCCAACCCCTCTACAGACTTTTTTAAAAAAAAGTAACTTGTGACTTCTATTCCTGCAAAGAAGACTTCCAAGTTTTGAAATACAAGGTGTCCCTCGGAAGATTTTTTTTTGTCTCGACTTGTGAGCAACGACTTGAGTTACGAGTGAGCTTTAGGGTCTTCACCACGCCAGTGAAGTGGAAAAAAAAATAAAAAACATTTTTTTTTTTTTTAAATGGGGCAATTAAGGTAGACCCTATTAGTGGAACCTTGGTTCACTAACAAATTGGCTAAAATATTTGGGACAAATATTGCTTGAGTTAACGAAATATGCTTCCTCACATCAACGCAGAAATGGAAAAATCTGAAATTTTGTGGAAAAAAAAGGTGTTATTTTAAGGCCGTAATCCCAAGCAATAAGTATTGCTGCACTCTCTCATACTAAGAATTGATTCCAATATTGTGTCAATATTGTATCGTTTGTCAAAATATTGAAAACAGATCACAGTACCATGCAGTGTGCGTCTACAACCACAATAAAAGTATTGTGATACAAATACCTCAATCAAAACTCAACGTTATTATTACATAATTTTCTGTGCAATTACCTTATGCCCTGTGAATGTAAGTGAGGTGATGGATGATTAAAGTGTAGGGTCAATTGATTAGATGCAGAAATCAAGAAAATGCTCATAGCAGGTTTGAACCTACCATAATTTTACATGGTTTTTTTTTTATTTTCTCTTTTATTTTTGGATATGCCTTATCGGGATGAAAAGTAATTACTCTTTTGTCCATGCGCTGAATAACAAAGATGCAAAGATGTCATTAGTCTGCACTATGACAAATGCAGTTTGTTACTGTACGTCTTTGTCGGAAACGCAGGTTTCCTCTGACAATGGCCCAACACCCTCAACAGAGCATCACATTAGGAAGACGACAGACGACACACACGCACCGTTGCAGGTTACCTCTGCCTGCCGTTGACAACTCGAACCTGATGATGTGCCATGCGCGCAAAGCTGCGTGTGCTCAGCTTTGTCCTCCGATACGGCACAAAGACTTCGATGAGACAAAAGCGGCGCTTTTCACTTAAGCACTAACAGCCTTGTCGATTCTATTTAGATGTCCCTTCAATTCTATCTCGCAATTTAGCCCAATTTATGAACCCAACGCAATTCGGTAATTTGGCCAAATCCTACAGGAGCTAGGAACCTCTATTTCCTCATAATTAATGAGTGGGGAGAGCAGGGCAAATGGAACACGCTGCTTTAGTTGAGTGACAGGTAACTTTTCAAGCACACCTGCTGTTTTTGTGCTCGCTCAAAAGAAAGGAGGGGGCGCACAAAGACAGCTTCATTTATCCAATAATGAAGACATCTGTTTCTTTTGGAAGGGGCTGGCACATGTGCGCTCATAAAGACCTTCTGCTGGGCACACGCAGCCCAACCCCCATAAAGACAAGATAATTAACACCTTATGTCAGTGCAGGGGAAAAAAATTCGCATTTGCACAAGTTTAGAGCACTTTGGTCGCAGCTCATCAATCCCCAGACATGCATTGAATTGATCCCCATTTGAATGAATGCCTAGACCTTCATTACTTCCATGCAGCATGACAAAAGATTCCAGTAAAGATCCGAAAATCAGGCAAGGCTCCTTGTGCTTTTAATGCCGGAGAAAGCAGCTTGGTAAAACTTCTCAGTTTAACATTTCCCAGATTACTTACCATTTTAATTGAGGTTTCATGTTCTGTTATTTGTATTGTATTGCTTGATTTCTTTTAACTCTATTTTTACATTGACCTAGAACGCCCTGAAATGCGCCTATAAATAAAATTTATGATTATTATTATTATTACTGTTAAGATGATGCCGAGATCGGTCCACAATCACTATTAGCAGTGGTGGAAGTTAACAGCTTGATCAGCTTGTAACGGCTAGTAACTTAAGGTACAATAAGTGCTCAACTAAAGATAGTCATTTACGATGTATTTACTTAAAAAAATAAGAGTACTGTAAACTCTTACTATTCTCTGGTGATAGGGACAGAGCAAAAAAAAAAAAAAAAAAACACCCCAAAAATTTTAATATTGCCTATATTAATAGTTTGAACCCTAAATATACCACAAACTATGAACTCAAAACACAATATAAATTCAAACAGATTTTACAAAATACACCACAAGGGGCAAGGATGCGTGTATGTTGCTGCATCACAACTTGCAAAAAAAAGCAATTGTCAAGCAATGGCTAGATCGCTGTCATTTGTTAATATGAGGTTTTTTTTAATGGTCACTCACCAGAGCAAAAACGTACACATTCGGTGAAGATAACTACTTCTGCTAACAACCTGAGCTAAACTTAGTTCCTCTCTGACATACAAAAAGATCTTAAAACAGTTGAAATGTATCACTTCCTTGACACTGATTACTAGTTTCCTAGTAGCCAGGGCTTCGGCTGCATCTTGTGTCAGAAAGAATACAAAAACTGAAGAAATGAGTTTTTCCAGAAAATAGCTGAGGATCGGTTGCACAGAAAACACAAATTTTGAATATTTTGTGAATAGCAACCCACGAATAGGCGATGGTTCACTGTATCTATGTATCACTGAGTCAAAAATGTCCTAAAATGTCTAATAGAAAAGTAGCAATTAGTATTTTTATGGGCTGCGGCGCGGCGACATACTGTACATGCCAGCATTCTGGGACTTCCAGTGCAGACTTTTTTTTAATAAATCAAATCATCTGTAAGCCTTTTATTTTTAAGGGTCACACATTTTTGCCATTCGCTTGGTCCTTAAACCCCACGAATAGCGATGGTTCACTGGAATCGCCTGCTCCTTCTCCTTGTGGACTAGTTGACTGTCATCAACTCACCCAGTCTATCTTACAGCCAAGGAATCGTGCCAAAGGACATGCCTTTCCATTAATGTCGGGCTAAGGTCACGGCTGGGGAGTTGTAAAAGATGATGGGGGGGGGGGGGGGGGAGAACGAGCTAATGTGACAAAGAGAAGTCCGTCCGCAGCGCCACAAAATTGATGAAGAGGCTGCTCTCTGATGATGGCCCGCGGGGCCTTCAGAGAGCAGCGCACTGCAAATCTCATTTTCTGTTTTTCTTTCTTTGACTGCGTGTTTGTTTCCATGCACACCGCCACACAAAACACAGTCAGGCTCCAACTGATGCATGCACACACTCAGACAAGAAATCCCACATCCAGACAGTGCTTACACACACAAAGACGAGACAGCGCACGCAACCACACATGCGGACCATCTGTCACGGTAGTACAGTGGTAACCCAACTTATGAGTGACCCTACTGACATGTTTTTGGGATGCGAGATGATTTTTTTTGTCTTGAGGTGTGAGCAAAAATTTGAATTACGACCGCCAAGTACAATGCATCGGCAGCGAAATTCACAACAAGCAGCAGTTTGGCAGATAGTGAACAATTCTTCCAAAAAAGAGGCCGAGTGCTTGCTTCAAGCTAGCGTAATGCTAGCTTAATGCTAACACACAATACAAAACACCAATGACCGGCTAATGAAACTAGCTGCAGTGCAGTGTAATAACCCGATGAACAATGGATATTTGAACACAAATAGTGCAGCTTCACATGTAGACAAACAACATAACACTGAGCAGTTGCAACCATCTTCTTGTATATACATATGCATTTATTATACTGCGCCTTAATGGCAAAAAGGTCAACAGATCAGATGCAGCTGTACAATAAATACATGAAATCATGATGCACAAACTCTTTCATTAAACATAATTTTTTGGAGTTTGCTTTCAGTAGGCTGGAATGGATTAATGGCATTTCCATTTATTTCAATTGGGAAAGATGATTTGAGAAACGGGGCAATTTGCTTTGCAAATCATCAAGTTAGTGCATTGTTATTCATTTACGTCTGTAAAACTTTCAAGTTCTTACACTCATTCACGAGAGCCAAACAAATTGTTCCCACAAAGTTGGAAGCATAGAATTATCCGATATGTCTTGAAATTAGGGGGAACTACAGGGTTGTAAGAGCTTACTCTGATGACCCTGATTCTTCTTCCTAAAACAAGCAGCTGCTACAAAATCACAGATGTTTTCTGTCTCTGTGTTTCGCCCATTACTTTTGCAACTTCGAACTGAGCTTTTGTGGACAGATTTCTATAGCGGATACTACAGTATACTCAAACGTGCATGCTTGTCGGGAAGGCTGAAGTCAATGTTTAGTCATTTTCTCTGGAGGTGTATTCGGGGGGAGAAAACATCAGGAAAACTGGCATCCCATATGATTCCAATTTCGATTTACCTCCATGTGGGAATTTTGCTCTTATCTAAACAACAAAACACAAAACTGCCCTCATAAACAGACAGTGGAGGAGAGAAATTGGCCAGACAGGAACGAGTTAATAACACTACACTGTCACACTTATCTACAAAAAACTGCAACAAAAGTTATTTGGAACACAGTATACAAATTAACCTTGGGCAAAGAGTGAAATGTCTAAAGACAATCGATCACATGTAGCAGCTACCTCTGGTATAAGTAGACCCTATGAATTCCATTTCAACTTAAGATGTTTATCTTACTTTAGACCATTTTTTGAAAAAAAAAAAATGGAATTTTAAAATACAAAAATAAAAAAAAAATAAAAGAAAAAAAATAAAAAATAAAAAAAAGTTCATGTCAAACAGTTACTGCTGTGTTATATCACATCGATAGAGACTTCAAAAAGGACTCCATTCCACAAGTTTGTTCAACTTTTCTTTAGCCTTCTGCATTTTTCTCTTTCGACCTCTGAAAAATAAATCACTGCTTTTGCAACAAATAAATTAGCAGGTCTTTGTAAATGTTCAGCACAAGTGACTCAGTGATTACTGTCCAACAGGCTCCTTTCTGATCATATGGAAAACTGTGAAAATGATTCCACTCATGTCTGTTTCTTAGCGGGAATTCAAGTTGCTAGTCACTTTTTTAACAAATACTCGCTGGAGCGGACGTTTAAAATAAATAAATAAATAAATAAATAAATCACTAAGTAGCGGCTAAAATGCTGATTTGGCAATGCTCTCTGTACTTTGGAAAACTAGCTCCTCTCTTTCTGCCGCCATATTGTTAGTGGAAGCTGTGAACTACAAAAGCCGCAAAACAATGTATCGAATTCATTGACAAAATCGTTGAATCGCCCAGCCTTGGCAGAGACTTGCTTCATGGACACCAAATTATACCTCACTGTACAACATGTTCTCTGTTGCTGTTTAATGAGCTGCTGCAGTGGAACAAAACTTCAAGAGCTCTGCTCAGAGGTACGTAATACTATAGCAATAAAGTTATTCATTTGCCTTCCACATAATCCGGATTTCCAGCCAATTTGCGGGCTCCCAGGCCAGACACGCTCTCATAGCCAACGTGTGTATCAACCTGCTCAAAGCTCTTATAAAAGACTATAAAACAGAGGAAAACACATTCATGTGTTCATTAAACGTGGCCATCGGTGGGCTAATGAGATGGTGCCTTTCATTAACTTACTGATTGGTGCCGAGCAACGGCAGGGTCAATCTCCCACTGCCGGGTTATCTGTTGGCGTCCGAGAATTAATGAGTGCTGTAATTTGAGCTGGATAAGGGAGAGTGGTGACAGTTTTCAAAGACTGAAGGTAAAAAGCCAGCGAGGCTGAGAGAGCTCCGGCACGTCCGAGCCCCTCCGGGCAGACTTACAAAGACTATCAAAGTGGGCGACGTAGCCAATGAAAATGAAGTAAAAAGGCTTTGGAGGCAGTCTTAAGTGACAAACAAACTACAAAATGTCTTATTGTCATCGAGTTCAGTTTTATTGTCCTTAATAGCAGCACTGGTCCTGTCACAGTTTCATTTTAGAATGTGTTGTATTCTCAAGAACCACACAAATTTCTTTTAACTCACTCTATTTTGTAGTTAATGCACAGACATGGCATTCTCCCAAACTACATGTTCTTCTTCATCTCTTATCTATGTACTCCTTTTATATAGTGCCCTCTAGACACTACATAACTTACAGTCTATGCGTTATGTTACAGGATTTAATTGAAGTGTGTGGCAAGACTGAAAAGACGGAGTCCGATCTTCAATTGTCAGTAAAGTTACAATCATAAGTTGTTACCCTAAATGTTACATTTAAATAAAACTTAAACTATGTTTAAGGAAAGTTTGTGTATTTGAACAATATCTGTTGAAAATAAAACGTTTTCATCACAATTGCAAGACAGCTCAAGTATTGGTACTCAGTATCGGCGAGTATTCAAATAATCTGTCCCCCCCAAAAAAAGTGGTATCGGTGCATCCTACTGCGTTTGCGGTTTCACTATTACTGTATAATTAGCCTTCTGAAGGACGGTCCATAATGTGGTGCGCAAGGAAAAAAATTTGACACTCCCTGGTTGTGACAATTAAATGTAAGCATAGCTAATCTGTTTAAACCATTGTCAGAAGTGCTCGCATGCGCGCACGCTCTCAGCCTCCCTCCCACACTACACAGCATCGACACCAACGCACTCATTTGTGCCAACATGCGCGCTACTTGCACGCAGCATCCTCTCACCCTCCAATTAGATGCCTGGTGATAATCAGAGCTGCTTGAGCACAGTATGTACACTTGCCTCGTGTGAAGGCGTTGATGTCACGAGGGAAGACCACGGTGACCCCCACTTGCACCTAGACCCAAACCCACGCGCGCGCACACACACACACACACACTCCCCTTCACCCCCACCCACAGCAGGTTATCCAAGGGAGTGTGTCACATCTGCTGGGAAAGAGGGCAATGGCGACAGCCTTGTCAGCGCCACGTACGAGAAAGAGAGTGCGCTCATGTGTTAGCAAATGACTGATGAGGCAGCCACTATGGCCGTGATCCCCCCCTCACCTCAACACAGCCCCTGGCTGTTTTTCACCTCCAAGCCCCTCCTTTTTACCTAACCTTGGATGTGCATATCTCGCTGTCCTTTCGATTCACACCTCTCATTTTCTCCCTTCATCCTCTCTCCGTCTCTTCCTTTGCCATCGGCCAGCCGTTCCCTGTCCATGCAGAATAGCTCTGTGGCCGTGGATTAAGGGGGAGAATGGAAAGTATGGTTTGTTTGTTTAGACTTGCGTGCTTTGGTGTGTACAGAAAGGCAACATGCCAGCATGCAGAGCAAGGGACGTTAAACGGCAATGACAGGAGGGCAGAACTACAGCAGAGCAAGCATTTTCCTCCTTTGTGCCGTGTAACTGTGCTGTGTGAGTGCATGCTATGTGAAGAAGACTCATTGTCTTTTCAATTTGCTGCCATACACTTGCTTTTAACGTCACATCAACTGTGAACCTCTGTTTAACGCAGGGGAGTTTACCGCAACAGGTCAAAATCTGCCATACAGAACATAATATTTCTATAGTATAGAGTTTTAACCCTCCCACAATGTTTAAACACATTTAACCGTTCATTAGAACACACTCAGACTTGTGAAAACACACCTTTTAAGCACATTGTAAAAGTATTTGAATAAACAAATAAATTCCAAGTATACCGTATTGAAGACACTGTAGTGCGTTAGATGTGTGCCTATAGTTATTGTGTCTACGTTTTCTTCTGATAATGTGATTTTAGCACCAACAGGGCTGCAGCCGCTCTCACCGTAACTCTAATTAGCACTGGATCGGTCATGCACATGTAGACATGTAATTAACTGAGGGGTGGGAGGCTCTGGCACACACTTAGGGGTGTGCTTGGGGAGTAGGAATGGAGGATAGTGCCGACGAGGCACGGTTGATTTATTATCCCATCACCTTGACCTTGCTGACTTGAAAGATGCAGCTCAATTAAGCCGGCTTGGCCTCTCGGGGCGAGCACTGATCTACTTGGGCCGACTGCATTCCTCTTTGACATTCCATTCCTCCCAACAACATGGTCACAAATGACAACGAATATACACCGCCAGGTATCTTCTAATTCATGTAATAAGTGTCACATTTCCCAACCGATTCTTCAACTTTTAAATATTTTGCTCATTCATCACATCTGGATTATCATCTACATTCCCCAAATTCCTATTCCCAAAATTTCCAAGAAAAAAAATCTTATCGAAATGAAGAGACATTTTCAAAAATGTAATTCACTCTCCCATATTTCTCTACTTATTCAATTAGTATGCAAACCATTCTGAATTCAAAATGTGTAGCTCGTGCCAAAATAGAGGTTATTGTTCACATTTCCAAAATTCTTTTTCCCCCCCCCCCTAGTATTCCACATTTTCCAGAACAAAATTCCTAAAAGAATGGAGAAATTTTACCAGTGATTTTTTTACCAGATCATTCCGCATTTCTTGACCAATTCCAACCATTCACACTTCAAATTGTTCAGCTCATTCAGGACATTTGCCTTCCGTTCTGAAATGACCATTTTGTCGTATGTTAGCATACCTGCTGTTAGCATGTTAGTATTCAAGCAATTCTCATTAGAAAGAGCACATAAATAAAGGACAAGATTGAAATCCTCCTCGATCGCTCCGATTATAATTGTCATTATATTACTATATTTAAGTATTTTAACATTTTACAATTCTGACATTCTACATTTTACCTAAATCTAGGATATGTCACTTCAGCATCAGCTCTTTAGCATTCATACGAAACTTCTACAGAAATCGAGTTCTCTACTTGTTTATGATACTGTATTTTTAACAAATAATTGTTGTGGATTCGGAGAGAGGATGAGAGTCGGCCAGGCAGCCTAACGACTCTCCTTTTTTGCATTCCAAAAGAATGATACTATACATGGTTTGAGGGGTGCCTCCAACTTGGTGCTTAAATAGTTTTTTTTCCACACCAAATCAGGCTCATGAGCGCCAACTAAGCCTTGTTGCATGAATAGATGAAGCCCGCTCAGATGAGAGGCGAAACATCTTCTAAGACAACCAGAACAGTCCAATTGCGTTCGATTCAATGCCCTGATAATGTGATGAATTAACCATCATTATGTAGGGGTTCCTTGTTTCTTGACTGTACCGACAATAGACACTTTGCAGTTATGACCAGCACACATTGAACTACTTTGTGCAGCGGCGTAAATATATGTGGTCACGTGGCACAAGAAGGCAACCTCAGTTACTGCTTAATAGTACTTCTTTTTGTTTGATTGTTTAAGATTTATGGTCTAAGCATTTTATTCATACAAACATTTATTGTAATTTTGTCTTTCCTACTGTATTAGCATTAATCAGTGAGACTACTATTAGTACGACTACGGTGTGTTCTAACAGGAACAAAACTCTGGGATTAAATGAAAAGATTAGATTGACTAGATTGATTTATTGCTTTGTTGCATTTCACGTGAGCAGCAATATTTCGAAGCAATCTCTGATGGAATTGCCACTCCTAGTTTGCTATGCTGTTCTTGTTTGAGGATAGCACGTGATGGTAAAATGACCAGAAAAAAAAAAAAAAAAAACACCTTGTGTCCCTCATGGCATACCATCAACCCAAAGGTTGTTGTGACTTTAGGACTGTCTTATGTGTAAAGAGAAAGAAATCAATATTCACTCAGTCATTTAAAGGGAAGATCGAAGTATCATTTAAGAGCGCTGAGACAGTGAAGGTCACATCACTCTATATGTGGTGATGGTGGAAAATGAGCTTTATAAGACCAGGACAATTAGATAAGAATTTCACGGTGTAGTATAACAGACTGCTCTCTGAACGCTCTGGCAGTTTTCAGCCTTTTAAAATAGCTCATTATGAGAGTTGGCTTTACTGCTCACCCCCAGACACACAACACCACCTCTCAATTGTATGGAACAGTCCCATGATGAAAAAGATTTGGAGAACTGTTGCACTTTATGCTTGAGTAGCTATTGATTTGTTGTTTTGCTTTTTCAGTCTGATGGATGATTCTCTATTATAGGAGCGTCACTAGGATGGACATTGCAACACGTTTCTTTCATTGATTAAATCAAATCATTTTTATGTTTACATATAAATTGAGCATGTAATGTATTAACAGGCTAATTTTGCCAAACGTCTTGCCATTCACTTCAGTTTCTGGTGCATATATTAATGATAAGGCGGCACGGTGAACAAGTTGTTAGCGTGTTAGTCTCATACAGTAGTTTTGAGGTTCCGGGTAACCCATGCCTGGATGGGTTTTTGCCAGGTACCCCATCTTTCTCCCATGTTCCCAAAACATCCATGACTTTAAAATGTCCACAATATGAATGAGTATGAAGAATTCCAATTCCATACTGCATACGATACTGCTTATCGATTCCCTAATCGATTATCTCATCGATTCATTGGGTGAGGGAATGAAGTAATACAAATATCTGAAATCAATGATAGTCAATTTACACTCACTCCAACTGATACACTAGAGTTACAGGTGGATTAAGCGTGGGTTGACTGGTCATGCCTGGACGGTGAGGCACAAGAATGACGTAATAGAAAAGCAACTGTTGTTGTGTAACTTCTTGCTACATTAGTGTGGCAACTGGGCAAACATAACGGAGGGTTATATCGTACGGTAAGGGTGTTGGAAAATTTCAGAACCAAAATACACTTCTTGCGTGTGACGTCATCACTCATTTAACAACATAAGAGGAATCGATAAGTAGAATAGTCAGCCATACAAACGAACGATTCTCAAAAAGAAACGGTTTTTGATTCCCATTCCTACAAAATACCCGAATGAAGACTAGCGCTATAGAAAACGGAAGGATGGATGAGTATCGTATTACTCCACCATTACAGTCTTACTATATTTAGCAGTAGCATCACATGTTAGAATTGCACTGAAACTGAACTCTGATTTCTTCTCCAACCCATTTAGGCAAGAAACAAGGTGGACCTGAATCACTTGCATGTCCTGCTAGTTGCAGTGAAATCCAATGCAGTAAATGTGATTTTTGTGTTTTGCTTTCGCTGTGTTTATTAGTGTATCAATACCTTTAACATTCCAGAAGCGTACCTGCAAAAGCTTTGGAGATGTGATCTTTCTTCCATTCCCAGGGTTGGTCATACTCGTCCGCTGGTCTCTCGTCGTCTTGCGGCAGCCTGCTGCCCTCCTTGCCCTCTTCCTGTGCTTCTCCAAACATGAAGCCTGGACGTTGGCCTCGCCCGTCTTCATAAGGGGTGTCATACAGCTGCAACCCACCCCGTGCCAGTCCTCCTGCCGGGCCACGCTGTAGCTCTGTCATAGCAGATACAAAATCTACTGAAGTTGGCGCACAGTCGGCGCGTGCTGAAGATCACAGCCACAATAATATTTACACTGGTATTGTTTGGTACCAAGAGTGCCTGTTGAGCGCTGACATGACTGGAATTAAAAGAGCGGGACGAATGATGTTTGCGCAGCTTGCGGCGAGGCTCAGAATCTCATATCGCGGCTTAACAAGGCTTTGGGCTCCAGTGCCGGGTAGCATAAAGGCACACGGGCCCACCCCTTCCACTCATCCGCACGACCCCCTGCAGCAATCAAGCGGCGCTCACAACGACGTCCTTGTTCCCCCCGTGGAAACTCTCATCACTTTCTCAGTAGGTCCCTACTGAGGAATATTTCTTGGAGTCAAATATAGCCTTGGGATAAAAAGGATTATTGACGCAAGCGAGAGAAGCTAATCAGATTCCTGCATCTCATCAACAGGAGCAGGAACCAGCACCGCGTTTTATCTGATGACCTCAAAAAAAATGTACCCTCTTAAACAACAGGTAGTAGAAAAAAAAAATAAAGGCATAGGCATCATTTGTGCAAAATAAAAGGTGCATACATAAAAGGACAAAATAGAACCATTTAATGGTCAAAGGGGTGGAAAACTTCAACCTTCACACCACACTAAGATGCTACCATTGGGCTGCCTGGTAGTCACCATGGCGACCAAATGGAGGCCCTGGGGAGAGGCCCTGAGGCAGTGAAGAAGGAAAATGGAGGGAGAGCAGAGGAGCGACACAAAAAAAGGGAGGGTAAGAGGAGGAGGAGGGTGAGGAGCAGCGAAAGCGGGATAAGGGGAGGGGGGGGGGGGGGGTTGTTGAGCACGCATGTGGGGGATCTGTCAGCGTTTGATGTTAACTCATGGCGACAGAAGCATGGGGGCGACGAAAGCTGCTCTACCTGCGCTGGGAACCCGAGGTGCCGAGGCTGCCGGGAGATGGCAAAGATGAAGGCGGAGGGATAAAAACAGGCTTATAGGGAAGGAAATAAGAAATTCATTGAACGGCGGGAAAAACAAGCGTGAAAGGGGAAAGAAAATGCTAATCTGACAGAAAGGTGAGTGAGGCTAAGACAAAGATGCATGTAAGAACAATTCAAGACTGAAGCCCGGAAGAATTGGTTTCCATTTGCTTCTGTAAAGTATAAAATGCGCACAGATCAATAAAAGCATTGGGACCATGCTGGCCATGACACGGACAGAAGTGACTCTCAACCACTGTGCCGCAGCACCTTAGTGTGCATCTTTGTTCCTCTATCTATGCCAGTGATGTGTTGTGACAAGCAGAACAATGAAATACTGTATGCGCTATTTGACAGAAGGTACATTTAACCTGTGTATCATTCATCCAAAACATGGCTTCCTTTGCGTATATCAGGTTTGTGTTGAACTAAAACAGGCACAAATTTCACACAGAAAGTACATTTGTGACTAAACAAATAATTTTTTCTTATCATTATTTCAGAATACCATGTATAATTTTTGTTTGGTGGTGTGCCGTGAGATTCCTGTAAAGTAAAACGTGCCTTGCCTCTATAAAGGTTGGGAAACACTGACCTACAGGAAGTGAAAACGTAAGAAATATGACAGTGCTTACATACATCGTTGTATGTTAGGGAGGAGCAAAGTTCAGTCTGGGTTGTTAATCTTTGCTGCATTCGCATGTATACACACACTTCGGATGCATTTATGCTAAATCGGATCATCTCTAAGCCATTTATTTATAAAGGGTTATCCAAGATGGTTTAAAATGATGTTTACCTTTTTGGGATCATAGTTTGTGGTATAGTTACAGCAAAAACTAATAATACAGGCAATTAGAAAACCTTATTAGGTACCGTAGGACGTCAATTGTTGTTGTTGGTTTTTTTGTGTTTGTTTTGCTATTCGACCACCATGTATATTACCTCTGACATAGAATTTTCTCATTCTTTCAAATACAAGCCAATGTAAGCCCAGTTTAACTTGTAGATGCTTTACCAACTGGTTATTGTTGGAGTTACTTTAATTTTTAATCCATTCTTCACCCACAAAATGTCAGATTTGGCAACACTGAAGGAGGAAATATGTTGATGTCTTAAGTACCATTATAAACAGATAACGTGGACAAAACTGTGACTCCGATGCAGCGAACAACTATAAATCCCGTGTGCCCCATTGGGAACACAATTAATTCAAGCCATAATACGTCTTCGTGCGTAGTCTGATCTCGGGAGTCTCAGAGTCAGTGACAGTCTGACAAAAGCTGTTAAAAGACAGACAAAGGCTCCCAGATCAAAGCTGAGACAATGCTTGTCCATACTCTCAATCGCTGTTGTGATTTTCACCTCTCGCTATTGTCTCCATCCAGCTGCTAGAAGAACAGATTACTGCCCATCTGCAGAGGAAAGGAGCGCGCATTCATTAAATACCCGAGAATATCAGCGTATTCGACCACCGAAGATGCAAGTCGCAACACAGAGAGGCCAAGATAATAATTCGCTAAATGTCAGATTACCGAGACAGCCAGACACCCCTTGGGGCCCGAGGAGAGCCCTCAAGATGAAGCCAGATAGACAAACAAGGAAAGAGGAGGAGGAGGAGGGCGGGAAGTGTTGCTAGCGGCGGGAGCCCTTTTACACTAAATGACTGGGACAGGGTAGGGAAGGGATGCTGGGAAGAGGCAGACAGTGATGTTAAAGGAGGAGAAACAAATGGAAAATGGTAGACGCGAGTGAGATGATGCGGGAGGAAACCACAGGGGAGGAGGGAGGGCCGGCAAAAAGGAATCACAAGGATTCGTTGCCTTGAGAAAAACAAATCTTGACTGGCAACATGCATTCATTATTTGACAAATGAAAAGAGCAGCATATAAACTACAGTGTGAATATTAGACTGAAATATTAGTCAATGGTTATAAGTTATGTAGAGACCAGTGGTGGGTGGGTTAATGTGGTTCAGTTTTGAAGATTATGAGAGTTGTCCCTGGTTTGGTGAAAACCACGCAGCACTGAACGCGTCAGTCGGAACGAGACGAATGAGAACGATTGCATAATTTGCACAGTACTAAATGTTCCACGGCTCCTGATGTACAGTAGGCTACCCAAGTAGAATTTGCAAGTGATAAAGAGTCCCATACCGTGACTGGCAGGATTGCTCCACTCACCTGTTATGACTCGCTGGGCCTCATAAGGTTCCATGTAGCCATTGTTCTCAGAGGGAACCGGTCTTGCATCTGGTTCTGGTAGATGGTCCAAGCGAACGTCAAACGGGTCTGAATAATCAGTGTCCCCTGCCAGAGGAGCAGACGGCACAGCCTAAAAGAGAAGAAAAAAAAACAACAACCCACAAACACTTATATGAAGAATTTATTAAATTACTTGGATACACTTAAAGGTCCCATATTTTACCAAACCAACTTTTTCTAATATTTGAGATGTTATATTGGCTCTATGGTGCCTCAGCAAATGTGAAATATGAAGTAAAATCATCCATGCATTCTTAAGATTCAGACGTTTTTCTGCCGAGAGGCATGAAAACAGGTCATTTGAAATTCTCGAGCTTATCTACAACAGTAGCGAAGATCTCCGCCTTCCCTTACTGCACCTGAGCCAGCGCTGTCGACATAACAAACACGGAGGCAACCAATCTGAGGAAAGGGAGCGGAAATCTTAGCCAAATATGAACAAAGCGGATACAAAACCGGGTCAAACACAGCTGTCGGAGGGGCCTTTTCTGGGCAATCTTATGACAAAACCAAGTGTTTTTTTTAAATGAAATTGACACTTTTATACTAAGTCCAGCCGGCACGTGGGAGACTGGGTAGCACATCTGCCTCACAGTTCTGGGGACCGGGGTTCAAATCCCGGCTGTGCCTGTGTGGAGTTTGCATGTTCTCCCCGTGCCTGGGTGGGTTTTCTCCGGGCACTCCGGTTTCCTCCCACATCCCAAAAACGTGTGGTAGGTTGATTGGAGACTCTAAATTGCCCGTGGTTGTGAACGGTTGTTTGTTTCTGTGTGCCCTGCGATTGGCTGGCGACCAGTTCAGGGTGTACCCCGCCTCCCGTCCGAAGATAGCTGGGATAGGCTCCAGTAGACCGCGACCCGAGTGAGGATAAGCGGTAAAGAAAAATGGATGGATGGATGGATACTAAATCCATGTTAGAGAGTCACTCTATGAAGGTCTAACTAGCCAAAATATGTGACCTTCAGTAACAAACAATAGACACAAACAGAACTACTTAGAGCAGTGAGCCCCAACCACTGTTCTGCCGCAGTACTCTCTTCCACTGCCACCACTCAAATTATTTCAGTAATTCCAGTAATCCACCCCCTCCATCGCTGGGGTTAGGCTACAGAACCACCCCCCACGATAAGTGAAAATCCACGATATTGAAATACCCTGTTTAAATACATCCTAGGCATGTTTTCATAGAATTTACAGCACTTCAAGGTCGTTAAACACACCTTAAAAGCAATACCAACCCATTGAGAGAGCAAGAGCAATGGATAACACAAAAGTATTATCCAAACAATACCAAAAAAAGAGTAACTACTGAAATAACAAAAAAATTTTTGTGACATTTATGTTTGGTAGTGTGCCATACAAATGGTTCTGAATAGACTATTTTCAAGCAACGTTATGCCATCTTCATGAGTAGTCACTTGTTGACTAAATTCCATTGCATTACTGTGCTCATAAAAAAAACAACAAGGTCAATTAAAAATAAATAAATAAAATCATCGCTTATGCCTGCTGGCAGACAAAGATGCGCAATCACATCCCGCTGAATTGCTTGCATGCAAAGTAGATGGAGGGTTGTTGTTTTTATGGTAATATTGTGACACTTATTTGCAACAACATTTAAAGTGCCACAAGAGGCGGCACGTTATGTTTAGCAGCAATATGAATGTGCTCCTGGTTCAAAATCTTTAACAATATTCTGTGCCGTGGTTGCCAAGACAGCACAGCGGCTGGAGAAGAAAGTGTATTTCTAACATTTTAGGGATGATAAAATTGAACGAATGCATTCACTGAGCACCGTACAACGCAGGAGGCAGAGAGTGGTCCACTGGATTTCTGACAGCTACAGAGGTAGCCATATGGTCACTCACACACACACACTCGCTCACTCACACACACTCTTTGGCAAAATGCTCCACTGTGTCTGTCTGACAATTCCCAGTTCAGCACACACAAAGTCTGAAAATAAAACTAGATTCCAGCGCCCATATTGATTGTGTTGTCTATCGATGTACAGGAATCTGCTGTGTTAATTAGAGTGCAGATTTTCCCACAGATCCCGGGAAATTAATGAGGGAACAAGCTATCGACTGGAATTCGCACTGTTAATGAACGTCACAACGTTTGTGGTATAAACTCCAAAAGTCTACTTTTTAAACAAAGTTGAACCTTTCCATAGGGAGCGAGCCTTGCAAAAAAACTGAAATAACACCCCCCTATGTTTTTTCCCCACAATTGCTTGTATTAATAGTTTGAACTGTAAATTATAAGTTTGAGCCAAGACAAAACAAATGGCTTACAGATCTGATTTTGAAAAAAATTCACCTGTAAATGCCAAGACTCACTCATAAATTCCTCCACTAATTACCCAGGCTAAACTTAGCTCCTCCCCAAAATACAAAGCTAGCCTCTCGGTCGAGATGCATCACTTAAACACAGTTCAACAACACCAATGTATTACTTTCCTATTATACAGGAATATAGCGTTTCAGAACGAGAACAAACAAATCTGAATAGGTAAACAGCAAATAGCTGGGGATAGCTGCCACAGAAAAAACGTGAATGTCAATCTATGAATATAATTTTAGTCAATATTTGGGGCATTACTGTAAAACCTTTGCTACCGCTACAGTCACTGTCTTCATGGGCAGAACAGTAAAAAAGACGCAGCTCCCTGTGGCCCGCGACATATCCCAGTCCACATTACCGTCCCCCAACACGTGCTCATGCGGGGGTCTCTCAGCTTGCAAAACCAAACCCTATTCATTATTTATGGAAGGGTTAAACTCAAGGGACGGGCGACCACCTCCAATTCAACACACCGCTCAAGCCGTCAATTATCATCTCATCTAACTCTGCTGGATACCCGTGTGGCATACGCGGCTACAATTTATGCAAACATATTTGTGACACACATTTTCTCACCGAGTGCGATCAATAAAGCTGTCACACTGATAGTAAATGGGACAACGTGAATTGGGAGAGTGCTTTCACCCCCTTCACTCCTTCCTCTCATCCTCCCCAAGCTTTTTTTGTCATCACCTACCGCACAGGTGTCAAACTCAAGGCCCGCGGGCCTGATCCGTCCCCTCCATGTAACTTTTTACAGCCCGTGAAAGCTTGCTACCAATTTTTTTTTGTGGTGATCATAGTCGAGTCAACGTCGATTAATTGATGAATTAGTTCATATTTTTTTCAGTCGTCAACTTGCTGTGTGCAGGTACGCCCCCAAACACAAGCACCCACTATCCCCACTGTCCTCGGTTGCACTGGCCTCACCCCTGATTCGTTCATCCAATCACATTTAGATACCTTCATGGCATTGCAGAGAGTCAGAACTTGTCAAAGTTTAACACCAATTCATATACAACTGCAGTGTCACTCCTCGCTACAGTATATAATAGTGAGCTATATATATATATTTTTTTTTTAAATAGTCTGTTGTATGATTTGAAATGTCTTTAAAATCTGTTCCTATTTACACAAAAGATAAACAAGCAAGTTTTATTCACTTACTGTACAAAAATGTGATCCACCTTAAACTATTGTACTTAGCAAACCGTGATATTTGGCCCGCCGTTACACCCCTAACAGTTACAAATTTATGTGCTTTCACTATTATATTCAGACCCCTAAGGGTAACCAAAACTACAATGTGGCCTGCCATGAAAACAAGTTTGACACAGAGACATGCTTACAGGTTCTTGCTGGTCATCTAAAGAGATGGCACTGAGCAAGATCTTGGTGCGCCCCAGGTCCTGGGAGTCCACTTTGATGAGTCTGCGTTTGGGAGATTTCACGTCCGTGCTCGAGGACTTCATGGGCGAGCCGTACACGGGTGTGGCAGGCTCCGAAGATTCGGCCCCGTGTCGGTTTTCCGAGTCCTCGTACGGATCTTCAAAGTCCAAGTCCCTTTGGAGGCGATAGGCTTTTAGGATCTCGCTCTCGGTGTAGTCCGGCGTGGGAGGCTGCGGGGGCACTTTCCTGCTGCCGAAACTCAGGTAGTCTTTGAGCCACTTGGCCATAGCGCCTCTTCTTCCGAACCTTAGTGGAGCGCTAAAGATTGAATGGGGCAGACAACGACAAGAAGGTTATTGGAGCCTCATTATTTTGTCGAACAACTTTTATGGTAGGTATAAATGTAATGCATCAAACAATTGCTGGATACCCTTTGGTAGACATCGGGGAATCTACAATGATCTCAGATAGTTAATTCAATATCAGCTTGCAAGTACATTAAACAATAATTCAATTTCATTAGAGTAAAGTAACATTTTTACATTCGGTTAAATAGTACAACGGTTTACTGTGAGACTACGATGACACAAGCTAGGAATTGCTTGCATTTTAAAAAGCTAGATAGTTTTTAAATGCCAACAATTTGTGATGACATTGAGTGTAAGAAGCAACACACTCATGCATGCATGCGTTAAGTAGCAATTAAAGTGTGTACCCTAGGGCAGGGCAATATAGCCTTAAATAAGATTTTAGATCATGTTCATCACCCAAAAAAAAAAATGAAAAAATTTACGATTGTAATCTTTTTTCCCCATTTGCTTGTAGAAAAAGAAAGTGACATTCAAATAAAAATTCTGTTTTGTTTTTTTCCTTCTGGGATTTGCTTCTGAGATCAGACGCGTTTCGAAAGGGTTTCCCCCAAAAGGAATGTTCCCGCCACCATTAACTTGCATCAACAACCACAGAAACAATGGAGATATATTTTTTTTCCTTTCCAAATAATGTGACATTAGGTGCTTTTCTTTTTGTCAAAACATAATACAGACCCTTAAGAAATTAACAATTGCAGAACTTAAAATGAAACATCAAACTCAGCTGGTCAATGTCTGTTGTTGTTCAGCTCTCACACTCTTTTTTCATGGCGTACAAATGAGGCAAGGCGACCTCGACAAAATCTGTATTGGAAGCACATACCTCGGGTCAAAAGTTTCCAACATGTCGATAAATTACTGCAAACGCTTTGAACAGTGGAAGCCGCAACAATAAATGCGGAAATAAATTAAATCCTGACAAATCAAATGATAAAATCAACTACTCAATCAGCCCTATGGTATCCCCGCTAAAGTATACGTGATTTAAAGAAATACTATATGACTAGAATTAATTTTAAAAAGGAGTGTGCCTTTTCATGCTGTCAAAAAGGACACCGGGAGAAACTACAGGAGCTGCTCAAAGACACTCCTTTTGTTTTAGGCAACAAGAAAATCTGCCAGGTGAACTTTGCCCGAGGGTTGCCAAAGTTGCTATACTTGTATGCTAAACAGATAACCTCCTAAAAAAAAAATATAACATAACCAAGACAGCCAAGCAAATTAAACCAACAAGTCTTGGTTTGTGGTGGAGGTAAGCTTTAAAAAAACAAAAACAAAAAAAAAACACTTTCAGTTTCAACTTTCACCGCAAACTACAGCATTGGCTTGACAAAAAGCAAAAGCACATGGACTCACCAGCCAGTGTTTGTGTGTGTGTTTATGCGCTCAGCCCCTCAGCCACTTTGCACGCTTCATTCCGTCTTCCCTCGTGTCCGCCCACGAAACAACTTCCACGCGTTTGTGATTCAAAAGACGGGTGGAGGGGAGTGTGGGGGTGGTGTAACTAACACACACACACACACACACACACGCACACACGCACGCACGCACACAAAAAAACGGCTTTTTCAAACCAGAAACAATGATCCAAGGAGGAAGGAGCGGAGGGGGGCCGGGTGGTGGTGGGGGGTGGGAGGGGGATACATGCAGCGGGGATCCCTCAAGGAGCGAAGGCAAAGGTCCAAGTGAGTGAGTGGAGCTCGGAGATAAAGAGAAAGTCAAAGCTTTTAAAGGGGAGGTGCTTCACTCCGTCCTATTATCTGCGGCTCCTTCCACGCGCACTGGAGCGTTCATTCATTTAAATATCGGCAAACATGGAGAGCTTCCTCTAAAAATATCACGCGGGGTGTGGGGGTGGGGGGACATGCGGTGGAGTAAACAGAGGGGAAATCAGCTCGCACGAACACGCGACGTGGATGTGCATTATTTATCCTCATGACATCACTGGAGGTCCTTTTTCTTCTGCTGATTCAAATCGGAATCATCCTTAATGGTTGTCTTAGCAGACTACCTCCTATAAAATATAATAGATCTACACATTATATTATGCGTATATGGTAGACTACGTGTGTCATTTCCCAACATTTTGAAAATATTTGTGTAGAACATTGAGGAAAAGGAGCTAGCACTTCGTATGGAGCGTTTTGTCTGTGTTAAGTCAGATCTTATTAGCTCGTGTTGTGATGCGGCAGCACGGTGAACTAGTGGTTAGCGCATCTGCCTCTCAGTACTTCTTCGGATTCGAATCTCGGCGAAGACTCTGCTGTAGCGGGGTAATGCTATCGAAAGGTCATTGAACCTTTAGGGTGGGCTTTCTCAGGCTTGTGTGTAAGTCTGCTGTCAACGCTTTGTTGAGCTCTCTTCTGTGCTTCTTTTTTAGGCTTTTGTGTAAAACGCTGCTGTCATTCCACACTGTGCTTCTTTTTCAGGTTTTTGCATAAGACGCTACTGTAACTCGCTCACTCTGTGCTTCTTCAGGCTTTTGTGTAGCCCACTGCCGTCAACGCTTTATCACACTCTCAGTCTGTGCTTGTTTTTCAGTTTTTTTGGTGTGTGTAGAACACTGCTGTCAACGCTTTATCACGCTCTCACTCCGTATTACTTTTTAGGTTTTTTGTGTAAGGTGCTACTGTAATGCTTTGTGATGCTCTCACTCTGCACTTCTCTTCCAAGCGTTTGTGTAAGACGCTGCTTTCCCGATCTCACTCTGTGCTTCTTTTTAAGGCTTTTGTGTAGCTCACCTTGTCACGTTCTTATTCTGTGTTTGTTTTTCAGGCTATTGAGTAAGACGTTACTGTGAAGCTTAGTCACTCTCTCACTTTTTGCTTTTTTTTGGGGAGGGCTGCGTAAGACTCTGCTCTCACGCTTTGTCACACCGTCAGACTTTGCTTCACTTTCAGGGTTTTGTTTCTCAAACTTCTCCAAGCAGTTGTTGCTTTCCAACATACATCGCCAGACACAGGCCCTGACATCGTCACGCATCTAATTATCTGATTGCGAGATGTCATGTTGCTGTGTGAAAACATGGCAATAATTCCACCTCTGTGTAAAAGGCAAATGCAAATAAAGACCAGATTCTTTGTTACACCTCTGTAAGAGAGGCTTTAGAATGCTGTGGAAGGAATCCTGCCATGCTTCTGAGCAAGCAGGGCTGCAAGGTTGAATTTTATTCAGCAGTGCAAACACTCATTGTCCTATACACAAGCTGTGGTAAAAAGCACTGAGGCCTGCACATCCTGATTGGAAAACATATTGAATTTCATCTCACAGATGTGCTCATCTCCATTGTCCACCAGGGCAGAATGGACGTGCTACAGCCATTAAGGTCTGTAAATGCCTTTTTTCTTTACGACACTCATGAGCTCGCTTTCTCTTACAGGCGGGAAAGAGGATGAGGTCATTGTACTGGAATCCTCACTCCCACACAACCCTCCACCACGCAAGATAACCATCAACATCAGACCCCTCGCATCTTCCTCCTCTTGCTCACTGTGTTTAAGGCTTTCCTGGCTCCAGTCATGAGCCAGACCATTTGGAAGAAAATCTGAAGCCACTGGGGGCTTATGAGGGTTAATCCAGTACTTTGTGGGTGTCTGTTATTCGGTTTTAATCAGTTGTGACTTGAAAAGATGCAATCATTTATACATAACAAACCAGAGGGAAAAGACAGTTAATCTCTGGAGGCTATAAAGACAAGATGTCTCTCCATTTTGCCGAAATGAAAATAAAATGACAAATGAGTCTTCTAGGGCCAAAGTTGAACACTCTTGTTATTTGGAATTCAATGGCGCAGAACATCCAAAGTCAAACAAAATTCCTTCCATGATGCCACATGACTGCAAGTTGCACTGTGGCAAGATTTCCCAAAAAAGACAATCTGTCAAAATGTTGAGTCTGGTTGGCATTGCCATTTCAACCTGAGTGCACTACACCAATAATTCGGAAAATTGGTTGATGGGTTCTGCAGAAATGGGGGTAACTATTTTTTTGGGGAATGTTTTTGTGTGATATTACCAATAGAAAATCTGTTCCAAAAACACCCTTAAATTAGAGTTCAACAGTATAACTTCATTATTTCTCAACAGATCTCCGCAAACCTTTAGTTTCGTGAGGCGCTCTGCAATGTCTGCATAACAATTATGATAAGTGTGATGCAGAGCAGTTTACCAACTTTTACTGAGCCAAGACACATATATTTACATTAAAACTAATCTCACAGTACACCACCAAACCAAAATATCACAAGTATATCCAAGATTTGTCATAAGATTTCCAGGACTGGCGCCACAAAAGATACAGTTCAAATCCATGCTAAACGTTTCCCCTTTAAATTAATCCTCCCGGAGTCGAAAGCACTGTTCCAGCCTTCTCTTGCACATCTTCATGCACTCCTGGAAAGATTCTTTCAGGATCCGCCGCAGCTCCCTCACCACGACCATCTTGATGTTGTCGATGTCTTCAAAGCGGGTCCCTTTGATGATTTGCACAGAGGCGAGAGGTGGGGGACATTCCGGACTGGTCACCAGCCAGTTGCAGGGCACATCAAGAAAAATCCTTTGAACAAGGTAGAGTCCACCAGTACCAGGGGGAAAAAAAACTCACCCAAGCACGGGAAGAACATGCAAACTTCATGTAAGAAGCTCGGGCCCAAGATTCAAACATTGAAAATAAATGTGAGGCAGACTTGCAAAAAACAAGACCACTGTGTTGGCTTACACTCGCATACAGCTTGTCTAAAATAATGTCAGAATCCATCTAATGCTTGTGCTACCTATTTCCTACAGGTTGCTTTTAAGTCCCATTACCTTGCAATGTACCGCTAACAACTCTCCACAATTCATCATCCCCCATTTCACTTGCATCATGATCATTATGCATTTCAGTATGCTATACAACTTGGCCACAGAGCTATAGAGCCTTCTGAAGCGAGAGATGGAAAATGATGATGCAATGGGACCATGTGGAGAAAGGAAAATTGGAGTATTCAAAATGTGATCTCATCCAGCGAGCCATAATCATAGAGAACGGCAGGTATTAAAAGGAGTCTTTCCAGCAATAATGTACAGTGGTGCACAATTTTATGGACTCACGCAGACTAAAAGTCACTGTGGAACATTTCAGGGGAACCAAGCAGATTCCTCATTATGAAGGGTAAAATTGGGTTTTGATGTTTTCTCACAGCATCATCTTCTGCCATTATCTACTTTTAGTTGTCTGAATGCATGGCATATTGTTCCTTTGGACTCCTTTGAATTGTGTACAGGCAAGGGATGGAGTTGTCTCACTTGTGTTTACTGACCCCTTCTGGTCGGCGGCGCGTATTGCGGATGCATGACTCTTACCATCAATTCACCTGTCACTGATTACAAAATACTCTATTCCATATGAAATACTTCAGTACGTTAAATAAAGCCGGTAGTTTGGGTACAGTAGTGAGTACATGCAAAGCCTAGAACGCACAGATCTAGCTTGTAGAGTTTCGCTTCACCAGTGGATCCACTGGTGAACAGTAGTTTGACTAGCAATTCCTAAAAAAAAAAAATATAAATACGTTTATGTACTTACTTTTTTGTGTGTTAGTGAAAGAGGTAACACGTAAGAGGAGTTGTAACATCTTCTCGTGTGTGTAAAAGCTTGGCGCTTCGCCCAACATGGCCTTTTTAAAACTTGGAGTACAGTCGTCCATGCACAGGACGAAACCAACCTTGATTATATCACATCCAATCAAATGCCAAACGGGTTTGCTTACGCTGCGCTGATTGGTTCGTACGTTAATTTGGGCGGGTTTAGTGCGAGTGTGCCAGCCTGGTGGTACCTTTGTTGAAAGAGAGAGGCTAGTGGTGGGACACTCACCTGTACGTCCCCCATGGGTATCTCAGGATTGATATCTTCCTCTTTTAAAAAATAAATAAATACATGTTCTGCATGAAAATAACTTTTTTTTTTCCTGTACAGGTAGAGCGACATGAAGAGTCTGAAGGCAAAGTTTAAAAAGAATGAGGTAAGTGTTGGCTGGTGTGAATGCAGAGTGCCTTTTTATTTCCTCCTATTTTGTAAAGTTCAGTTTCGTAAATGGACATGTATGTTCCCTGGGGAGCGTGTTTGAATGTGAGGTGGGTGGGGGTGCATGACAGCAGGGCTGCTTCAATGGCCAGTGGAGCTCAGGTAGCATTTAATTATTCACACATGCACACACCAAATACATTGCAACCGTATGTTTCGAAAGTGAAGCCCTGCCTATTTGCGAATTGAAAAAAAAAAATCACCGTATTTTTGTGCTCTTTCTTTAACACCATAATGTGCCACACGATGGCGCCAGAGACGTGGCCAATAGGAAAGTAGCAATTGGTGTCAAGGAATTATTGTCGACGGGATCTCAATTGAGACACTGTATGGTGGAGAGGAGTTACGGCGAGTCTTTGCCACATGTACACATGCACTACATTTATTTTATTTTTTTCCCAAATCAAAACATCTGTGAGCCATTTATTTTTAATGGTATTTTTGTAAGATGAGCTTAAAATGAGGAACTGTGTTGCAGTCATAGTTTCTGGTATATTTACAGTTTAAACAATTGCAGGCATAGGCAATCAAAAAAATAGAGGTGGTGTCAATTACTCACTGTTTTTCCCTATTCACAAGGCTCTTAGGCTACTGTATTCAACTGTATTTGCACAGACCAAAAAAACCTACATGCAATTAAACAATCTAACCTCATGTTTGACTACTGTAGGCTATATACAGTAGGTTTTGTAGTTGGATCTATCCTTCAAATCTGTACAGCACCTGCATATAATGGTGTCCCCACACCCTAAAAGAGAAAGCTTCATTGTCTCCCTTACATCCCAGTGACCGAGCAGCCAAACGAGCAGAGCACAGCCAGCATGTTTTTCCTCTTTCTTGCTGAGTCCTGATATGGAATGAGAAGGGCACACTGCTACAGGATGGAACGACCGAGGGGTCCAATGCTCACAAGACTGTACAAAAAATCTTGGCGACAGAAGCTGTTACAGAGAAGAAAGCTGAGATTTGAATTGTAATTAGTAGGGAGGTTAGGCAGTTCGGCTGTGTCGTAGTCAGACATCAGCTCATAGCTCACAGATCCTGCCTGTACTGCCTTTAGTTTAGTGTGTATGCTAGCTGCATGGATCCTCCGCACCCTGTCGCGAGCCTGATGAAGCCTTTTTGTCGTTGTTTCAGCCTGCTCCCGCTCCCAGTATGTATCATTTCAAAGTAATGAAACTGAAGTGTAACTTTGCTTTATCGTTGCTTTTCTCTTCAGCTGCTGTGTCATGCCTTGTTTTGTGGGTGATACATTTTATTTTCTCTTTTTTGGCTTGGATCCCAACAGAGTCAAGACTGGAGCAAGAGTGACGAGAGGCTGGTCCAGGCTGTGGACCAAAACGAAGCAGACAAAGTGTCCGCCCTCATCCTTAAAAAGTGTCTCTGTTCCACCAAGTTGGATGCCGAGGGCAAGTCGGCGTAAGTGGGTCATTGTAGGCCTCCTGTCTGCCGCTTTAATGGAGATGAGCCAAAATGCCAAAGAAACTCAGCTTGTTTTATCATGTCATCGGGCAAATCAGAGTGGCTGTGTGCAGAACGGGAATGTGAGAGATCCCGTACATGATGAGAAAAAAAATCAGCAAGTTTCTGCTTACTGCTATTATAGTGTGGTGTACTCCAGATGCCCAACACAGCAGACCACACACACATTACGATATCTCCTCCCCCAAACTAGATGTCGGCTGTAGTACCAAAACTGACCTGTGAGAAGCAGCGAGGAAATACGAAGAAGAGTAGAAGTAGTAGTCACAGGAGTAGGAGAAGAAGACGAAATATAAGAAACTAGCGGGGCTGAAATGATCAATTGAATAATTCAACAAAAAAAAGTCAAAGTCAAATCACTGCCTTAAAACTTTGCATTGATTGTTTTTGTTTAATACTGCAAATTCAATTGCAAATCAAAGTTTCCTTTTTGACTATTGTTCCATTTCACGTCAACAATCACGGAGTCTGTGTCTCAACCCAAGTCAGGGTTGACTGGACACGTAAACGTTGAACAGCTTTAACATTTCCGACTGTCGTCCCTGACTGTTTTCCAACAAATCGGGGAGCCAAAAAAATCTCTTAACACACTTGATACCACAGGATAATTTCTCAGGATAATCTTTTAGAGACAGCCGACAATTGGGCCTTTGCCGACTGGGCTAAAATTCAGCCCAATTATCGGTATGTGTGTACCCGGTTTCAGTGCATTGTGTGAAAACAGAATCTACATACAAATCTATTCCAAATTACAGAATGACTAAATGCATACAAATAATATATGTGTCCCTCCGGCAGCTTCCATCTGTGTGTGTCTCGAGGGCGTGTTGACTGTCTGGAGGTCATCATTGCTCACGGAGCAGACCTCAATGTCACAGATGGTGCCGGTGTGTTATTTTACTATTTAAACCAAATAAACAAACAAACAAAAAAAAAACACGTTTTACCCGCCAAGGCCACTGCATTACATGTATCACGTGCTGTTTACTGATTTTTAATTGCCAGGCTTGGGTGCCCTTCACCTCGCAGCCAAAAATGGACAGACAGAGTGTTTAAAGAGACTTTTACAGGTAACCTAACCCAGTTGACGGAATAAATGTTCTCATTAATGTATATAGTAAATATCGATGCATCTTCTGTCTTATCCTACCCTGTCTGTAACAGGAGAGATTGGAAGTAGATTGTACAGACTCAATTGGAAGGACGCCCCTCCACCATGCAGGTACAGCAACATGAACTTACATTCAGTACCAGCTGTAAAATACGGTGCATATTTTAATTGCTCAGACAAAAGTTTGCATCAGACCAGTCATTCCCAACCACTGTGTCTCAGGAAATGATCCAATTTCAGTTAATTGGTCTGAAAATTATCGTTTATTTTGCGACTAAATAATGCATCTTTGTTCATCTATCTATGCCAACGACACAGTGACAAGCAGAACAATTAAATGCTGTTCCACTTAGAGCTGTGCGACTTTTTGGTGACGTTTGTTAGGTGGCTTGCTGTGAGATTTTCTTTGTTTTTTTTTTTCAACAGTTACAGTGTCATGGTACATCATACAAACATACATAGTGAAGCTCTCATCCTTATATCAATGTTCTTATTGTCCGGTAGTGATGGTAGTGTCATCTTCCTGTGTTCTATGGTCTGTCCACCTTTCCCATTTATCCTCAAATTGTGTCTCCTCTTGTCTTATTGTATGTGTAACTTTCTCCATAACAAATAATTCTTCAACCATGCACACTGCACACCCACTGCTCCGCGGTTTATACTTTAGTCTTCAATCTTGTAATTCCGTTTATTTTTTACTCACTGATAGCAGCACTTTAACAACATACTCATCCTCTTTTTGTATTATGTCCTGTCTTAGATTCCCCAAGTAAAGTGTTGTATATGTTTATTGTGTGTCACATCCCATTATTATTTTAAACTCCAGCATATATTGTCCCAATATTCTTTTATATTCTGGCACGACCAGAATATGTGTATGACTGGATCCATGCGCTCCAGCATGCTTTCTAAATAGATTTCTTTTCTTAATGTTTTGAGTTATAAAAAATCTGACTGTATTTGTAAAATTAAATAATCTCAACATCCTGGAGCTAGTCCATGCGCGAGAGTTTTCTAATATGAAATATGTGCATGGTTCAATAAAGGTTGGGAATCACGGTATTACATGCAGATCTTGGTGTGATGCTGTGCAGTTGATCACTGCAACCAACCACTATTAAATTAATGCTCTTACAGTGTTAATTCAGGGAGAATTTTGATACATACTGTGTTTTGTGCAGTTGTAATTAATGATAACGTGGCAGCTCTTGGGAATAAAATTGGTCATAATACCATACCACTGAAAAGTAGTGTGAATGCGAATCAACAATTTGTTTCCAGCGGTCAGTGGCTGCTTATCCTGCATTGAGACCCTATGGGACTTTAAAGCTGATCTTGATGTCCAGGATGGGGTAGGTTCAATTATGATTAGGTGTTATAATAGTTGCATTATTTTTCCAACAATGTATGGATATGTACCCCACTGTTCAGGATGGAGCCACCGCCCTCATTCTGGCCGCTCAGATGAGTCGAGTGGAGCTGTGTATCTTTCTACTGGGTCGAGGTGCCAACGCAAACATTCAGGACAACCAGGGGAGGTACACAACTCTTCCTGTGTGTAGCAGCCTCAGCCGAGGAGGCCGGCTGGAAGTTTTGTGTCTGTCAGTCTGGCTGTAGCAGCTGCTGAATTCCTGACAGATGGAGTCGGGCAAGAGCCACAAACCTCTATGGGGCCATTATCACAGCAGTGGGGTTGTGCTAGTCAGAACAGAGGAGGGACTCATGAAGGGAGTCTGTGGCATTTGGATATGATTTGAAGGGTGGTAGTTCAAGGCCTCTGGCAGGCATCAACAACTTGCAGTTTAGTGGTCGAGGTAGCAAACATGTTGATTCATTCTCAACTACAACGCCAATTCCAATGAAGTTAGGACGTTGTGTTAAACATAAATAAAAACAGAATACAATGATTGGCCAATCATGTTCAAGCTATATTTAATTGAATACACTACAAAGACAAGATAGTTAATGTTCAAACTGATAAACTTGATTGTTTTTAGCAAATAATTATGAACTTGGATTTTTATGGCTTTAACACGTTCCAAAAAAGCTGGCACAGGTGGCAAAAAAGACTGAAAAAGTGGAAGAATGCTCATCAAACACCTGTTTAGAACATCCCACAGGTGAACAGGCTAATTGGGAATAGGTGGGTGCCATGATTAGGTATAACAAGAGATTCCCTGAATTGCTCAGTCATTCACAAGCAAAGATGGGGAGAGGTTCCCTTCTTTGTGAACTAGTGTGTTAGAAAATAGTCGAACAGTTTAAGGACAATGTTCCTCAATGTACAATTGCATGGAATTTAGGGATTTCATCATCTACGGTCCATAATATCATCAAAAGGTTCAGAGAATCTGGAGAAATCACTGCACGTAAGCGGCAAGACCGAAAACCAACATTGAATGCCCGTGACCTTCGATCCCTCAGGCGGCACTGCATCAAAAACCGACATCAATGTGTAAAGGATATCACCACATGAGCTCAGGAACACTTCAGAAAACCAATTTCAGTAAATACAGTTCAAAGTGGAAAAGTGTTCTGTGGTCCGACGAGTCCACATTTCAAATTGTTTTTGGAAGTTGTGGATGTCCTTTTCTCCGGCCCCAAGAGGAAAAGAACCATCTGGACTGTTATGGACGCAAAGTTCAAAAGCCAGCATCTGTGATGGTATGGGGCTGTGTTAGTGCCAATGGCATGGGTAACTTACACATCTGTGAAGGCACCATTAATGCTGAAAGGTACATACAGGTTTTGGAGAAACATATGCTGCCATCCAAGCAAGGTCCTTTTCATGGACGCCCCTGCTTATTTCAGCAAGACAATGCCAAACCACATTCTGCACGTGTTACAACAACGTGGCTTTGTCGTAAAAGAGTGCGGGTACTAGACTGGCCTGCCTGCAGTCCAGACTTGTCTCCCATTGAAAATGTGTTGCGCATTATGAAGTGTAAAATACTACTATTATCGAACATTTATTGAACGGCAGAATGTGAACCCAAACTCGGGTCGCGGGTGAGCTGGAGCTGACTCAGAGCGAAATGTGGTGTACATTCTGGACTGTTCGCCACCCAATCGCAGTCTTCCAATGCTTCATTACCATGTCGTCTTCAATCAGGACTGCCTTGATGCTAGCCTGCGAGAGCGACAGTGCCGAGACAGTGGCCGCTCTGCTGAGGAACGGGGCCAACACGCAGTTGATCGACGGCCTCGGAAACAAGGCGGACAACTACAGCCCCAACAACCATCACGTTGTGCACATGTTGCAAAATGGAGCACCTCCTGGTACGGTATTAGTCTCAAAGTCATTTTCATTCTCAGGGCGTACTCGCAGCAGTTGTCCATTTGAACTGTGCTTTAGCCCACTTGACACTGAAAATCCAGTACGTTTGGCTTGTGTGAGTACTCTAATGCATACTCAAAATCGATACGCCTCCTGTTCTCTGCCACACTTTGGAGAAGTGGGCTATGGCCTGGCATGATTGTTCAAACACATGCGCAATGTAGACGTGGCAAACAAATACTGTCATGCAGTTGAATGACAGATAATTCACAGAAGTGAAGGCAGCACTTTATCACCAAACTTCACTTGTCAGTTAGTGTAGTGGATCAGCACATATTGTTCATGAAGTGGACACGTCGCGAAACACAAATCCAGCACCATTCAAACACCCAAGTGTGAGTACGAGGTAGGGTGTAGATGCTTGACTAAAGTAGAAAATAAAAAATGTACTAACATATACTTGTGTGTATGTGTGCACGTATTTTTATGTATCTCAATGTAAGGAAATGTTTTCTCTCCGTCTGCATACGTAGTGTCTGAAGGCACAGGCGAGGAGGTAATGTGGCATTACAACCAGAACTTGGTCCTCCCTGGTCCATTATATTTCTTGTGCTTGTTTTCCAGTATGACGTTATTGTGCATTGTGCTTGTCATATGCTGTAGACCCTTCCTCGGCCTTATCTTTTCTTTGTCTAATTTTAATCTGAATGCCTCCCTCCCAACTTCACCAATGCAGCCCCCCCAGAACAACTCACGGGCCTCACTGGTGCAAGGAGGTAGTAGCCCCCGTAAAAGGAAAGCCCCTCCCCCACCACGCTCTCCTCTCCAGGTACTCTAACACAGTATTTCCCAACCTTCCCAGTATTTCTCACAGAATACCACCAAACAAAAATTGTACGAAAAGGACTATACAGCGATTCCCCACTGTTCGCGAGGTTAAGTGTTTTTGAGTAAATGGCACCCTTACTAAAAAGATTAATAATTGCCTATAGATGCCACAAGATGGCGGTAAAGCATTACTTTTCTGTTAGACAGGGCAATGGCCTGTAAAATGAAGCTCCTCCCCTCACTTCAACATAGTTCCTTGGCATTAAGAAGCCACAAGATGGCACCAAAGCCATGCTTTTATTCTTATTATTTATTATTAGCCAGGGCTTTGGCCTTAGCACACAAAAAAAACAGTGAATAGGAGTTGTCTTTATATTTTTTTTGTAGTTAGTAGTTTTTCAGCAAATAAAGGAGGATAGGATAAAAAAAATTTGCCAGTAGTGAATTGCGACTATGCTGAGGCCACATATGTTTACTGAAATAATGAACTTGTCACAATTTCATCATAGATCTTTTCAGTCTTTTGTACTATTTTTTTTATTTTTTTTTGTACCAAGTGAAAATTGGAAATTTCCTGCAGCACACCTGATGTTCGCAGTGGCAAAGTGGTTTGGAATCACTGCTCGAATAAAAAATAGTTCAAGTGGCCCAATTAGTTTAATGCCCTAGCTTTTGACTTGGAAGAAGATTCAAGAGCGTTTGCATTCTGTTTCCTTCTCTATCATTTGCTTCTGTTTCATGTAATCCATCATGATCATTCAGGGTTTGCCACCCACGCCTCATCCGCATAGTCCCGCTTCTCCCGTTCAGTCACCCGAGCCCCCCACTCAGTCACCCTCTCCTCAGCATCCAGAATCACATCACTCAGTCCAGGTTCTTGCTGGTTTATTATTCTGAAGTCATTCAACATTTCATAGACAGGAGCTTGAAGAATTAACATGAAATCTTATATATTTTGGTGTAAGGTGGAAGATGAGGAGGTGTTTGAGGAAATTCGGCGGCTACGTCTTGAGCGAGGCCGTCTCCTCCAGAAGATAAAAGCCTTGGAACAGCAGCAACAGAGTGCCCTCTCTGCCTTGGAGGAGGTACTGCAATACTGACGTACCTGTATGCTTTTTTTTAAATTGCAAATTAGCTACTGAGTCTGACACAACGTGCGCGTTTGTCTTGTACACGCACACCACACTAGCTCGCCCAACTGAAGCTGCGCCTAAAGGAGGCAGAGGCTGAGAGGGACAGGTTGATCGATGAGCTGAAGGGAGTGCATGGCGTTGGGGCGAGTGACTCTGAGGATATGGAGGAAATGTTTGACTTCCCAGGTACTAGTTGGCATTTGTAATTCCTAAGCACCTAGGAATCTGCATGGACATTCAAAATATGAAAAATCCTTCAAATGTACACCTCTTCATCCAGTATCAGACATGGGCTTAATTTGGGAGAACCTCTTTTTATAATGCTGTAAGATGCCACAAGATTGCACCAAAGCACTGGTTAGTAGGAAAGTAGTAATTGGTGTGAAGGAAGTGTGTTGCAGTGATGCATCTCGACTGAGAGACGAACATTTTTGTTTTGTCAGGGAGGAGCTAAGTTTAGCCTGGGTTGTTAGTGGAGGTTACGGAGAGTCTTTGCCGCATGTGCATGTACACGCGTGCTTCTGGTGCAATTTCCCCAAATAAAATAATCTATAAGCAATTTATTTTGAGGATAATGTTGTAAAATGAGTTTGAAATGATATAAAAGTGTTTTGGGATCATAATTTTGATCATTTTAATATAGGCAAGAAGGGGGCGTCAATAGATTTTTTGCAAACAGTTAATAGCAGAGATTCACTCTTGGTGTAGTGGCCAGGAGTCTGAATACTTATGTCCGTATAGTGTGCTTGTTACGGTCATTACATGCTTTATTTCCTTGAACTTGCGCTTCAGAGAGGTTGCTCTCCAAGCGTTCCAGAGCCTCACCCGCTCGCGACGAGGCCTCCTCTGATGCACAATCAGCCAGCCCGCCTGTCGACCCCGCAGACCAGGGAACTGTGGAAGAATTACACCAAAAAATAGAGGAACTCACATCACAGAACGCCGAGCTTGTTCTCAAAGTGCAGGTAGAAACACACAGCAACTTTCAGAAAAAGGACGGACACACACACACACAATAGTAGTACAGGTAAACTCTCATATGAAGGTGTGTTTCATGTCTTGATGAACTTTATGATGTCATTCTTGTTCAGTATGGCTCAAAGTCAGGTTTTGTGCATCTTGACCTCCTTAATTGTTCATTAACATGGCTGCCGCACCCTCTCTTTTACCATATGTGTGTATTCTTCTTACTTTATGAAGAGTACTCATTTAAGTTCCCATGTTGCATTTCTAGCTACTGCATCTTTGTCACTTTTCAGGTGTTGGAGATGTTTGAGAAGGACGACACCGACATGCAAAGCCCCGGCGCGGGCTTTGTCCCCATAGGACAGTACGAGACCATTAGGAAGGAGTTTGAAGCCCTGCAGGAGCGATTCACTCAGGCTCGAATGTCCAACGGGGCGTCCGGTGAGGAGGAGGAACGGTAAGATCAGTCAAGCACGGAACTACAGTAATACCCTACATAGTTGTGGTTCGCAACTGTGCCACTCAAATCATGCGGGTCACTCGCTGTGGCGACTCTTGTTGGGACAAGCTGAAAGTCACAAAAACAACTGTTTACAAATTCACCAGGATGCAAACAACACACATATATACTGCATGTGATTACATACTGACTGGTGGCAAATGTGAGCATCACTAGTGCCACACTGGTATAAATACACTAGATTAGATGAAGTCATACATTAGAAGCGACGTTGGCTGATTTGAGCTTTGTCTATAATCAGTGCTCTTTGTGTTGGTCCACAGTGGTGACGAAACATCTCGGGCTGAATGTTCAGAGAGTCCAGAGGCCCTGAAGGAGAAGCTGCAGGGGCTGCAGGGCCAGTTGGCCTCCTCCCTGTCCGAGCTGGAGCAGCTAAAGGAACAAATGCGTTTTGGGGTGTTCTCCGTAGACTGTGGCGAAGGGGATGCAGCGGCAGCAGGTGCCGGTGAGATTCCAGACCCAGAGGCCAAGCAGCTGAGGGCAAGGGTGGACGAGTTAAAGGAGGAGCTTGCTCAGAGACAGGCCAAAGCGGTTGCTCGGAGCTCCGAGGACGCTGACAGAATCAAACAGCTGACAGGGAGAGTCGAGCAACTCCAAGCTGCTCTAGTCCAGAAAAAGTCTGCGGACCAAACGGAATCTGTGAAACGTGAAGATAAAGTGGCTGAGCTGGAGGCGATTGTGGCAGAGGGAGGGAGCGTGTCGGGAGGCGCGGGACCAAATGGAGATCAGAATCGTCGCCTTCAGGAACGTGTGGGGGAGCTGGAGGGCGAGCTGAAGAAGTGTGTGCCCCGGTCACACCTGGAGGAGGTGCAGGTCACCCTGGGCCTCCAGTGCGAACAGCTGGCCAGAGAGAGAGCGGAGGTGGCGAGGAGGCTCAATGATGCCCTCCTCCAGTTGGACAGAGTCAGGCCTCCTGCAAATGGCGAAGACGAGGATGAAGAAGAAGAGCACTCGGAGAGCTCAGAGCTCTCAGTTACATCAGGTTTGGCATCGCGTCATCTGAATACAATGGAAACTAGGGCTGGGCTAGATTTAATCGATTAATTTGATTAGATTTGTCAGGAATTCAAAACAAAATATCCGGGGTTCACTGCATCAACTGTGAGCTGTGAGAGAGTCGCTAGTTTCCAAAAGCAGTCGGTGTTGCCAGCTTACAATTCGGTTGCTATATTTAGTGACTTATAGAACCTATCAAGTGACTAAAGTGACATGTGAGTTCCCGCTAAGAAACAGACAACATGAGCAGAATTGTTTTTAGAAACAACAAGAAAGAAGCCTGCTGGAAGGCAATCAGAGTCAATTGCGTTGAACATTGTTGAAGACTTGTTGTCCATTTATACGTTGCAAACGTAGTGATTTATCATGCTGGAAGTTTTTGACTCCATCCTGGAAGGCCAAACACAAAACAAAGAGTCACGCTTGTTTTGAAAATTGTATGTCTTATGTTTTCTATCAGCAGAGGGAGGCAGATTTTATTAAAATTGGAAATATAATTTTTGTCAAAAATATAAAAGCTTTTATTTTGAAGCCATACTGCCCAGCCCCAGTGGAACCTCTGAAGTTATAAGATGGATATTTCTGTAAATGCAATTTCTGTGATTGATTGCGTGCCTCGGTCCAATCAGAGCGCTCAAGACGTACGCTGGCGGCTGTCCGCGAGGAGCTGGAGGTGGCTCGACAGGAAGCTGCCCAGGCTCTCGACTGCTTATGTGCCGAGCGGGAGAGTCGCGCCCACGACGCCCTGCACCCGAAGTACGTCGTGCCTCTGTTGAAGCACCAAGAAGCGCTGTCCGCCGTGTCGGAGCAGCTGGCACAAACCCTACAAGAGCTCCAGGAGGAAAAGACGCTGCGGACGGAGGCTTCAGAGCAGGCGGCCAGATTAGAGGCCAAACTAGAGGCCGCACGTGAGGCCGTACCGAAGGAGGAGCACGAGAAAGTCAAGGTCGGTGGCCAAGTCTGCTGAGATAGGTCCCAGCTCACCCATGATCCTAATGAAGACAAGCCTTGTAGAAAAGGGGTGAATGAAAGAATATTTCTAATAATAAATGTCGATACATTGTTAATGACCACTGTTATTATTCAGGTTCCTAACTATACAATCCTAATGGATGAACTTAGGTCTAGTCACAGTGGCTTATTAATAAAGAATAAAGAAGTCTTTGTTCTCTGCCCTGTTAGGCAGAACTCGAGCGCTCTCTGCAGGCCAGCGAGAGCAGTGCAGCGGCAGCTCAGGAGGCTCTGAGTGACAAGGAGACAGAACTGAGGGAACTCAAGTCCCAAAAGGCCGCCCAGCAGGGTCTTATCTCCAAGGAGGACCACGAGGCCCTGCGGCTGTCCATGCAGGCCGAGATCAACGCCATGGTGGCCCGGCTTAACGACCTCACGCGCAAACATGAGAAGACCTGCACTGAGGTATACATGCTCTGTGTCCTGCAAACCGTCACAAAGCTGTCTTAGTTGAATTAGTCTTTATTGTATCTGCCACAATGAGAGTCATGTTTCACCTTCATCTCTTTCCCGCTTCGTCTGCATTATTCATCCGCCTCTCTGTACGATGTATACTGATGTACTCAAGGTAGAGTATTAGTTTCGGGTATTGGGTATTGCGCTACATGTGTGCGCTGAAACTGACTTTCACTTGTGACTTTCACTCCCAACGGCTGCTCATTTTGAGGCTTCCTCGATCCTACAGTCTAGCATAACTGGAGTCAGTTAAGTGCAAACTACGAGCATTCACCTAAACATAGGCAAGTTTATTTGTATAGCAAGGCAAATCCTTAGTGTGGTACAGAGAAATAGTGATTAAAAACGGGGGTGACTGAAAAGCCAAAACCTATTTTGAAAACGAGTAATCATTTAGATTTATGGAAAAGCAGCAGTGGTCTTCATGCCGGATTTAAGTTTGAGCAGATCTCAGGTGTTCAGGATGTTTGCTCTACAGTTGAGGAACAAAGAAACAGAACACTGCTTCACTTTAGTTTGGATCGGGTTCTGGAAACACTCTATAAATCTCAGGGATTTGCAAGTCTCATCGGGAACTTCATGGTTTGTTTAGACTAAAAGTTACATTTTGATATCTATTCTTTGACTCACAGGAAGCCAGTGTAGAGATTTCAAAATTGGTGCGATGTGGTCTACTTTCCTTTTGTGTGTCCTGTTTGGACAGAAGATCTTTGATTCTTGAGGTGTTCTTTCGGCGGTAATCGCGGCAAGATTACATGGACATAATTCCTAAAGTGACACACTGCGGGTCGGCTACTTGTGCAGGTGTTCCAGGTGCAGAGGGAGGCTCTCTTCAACAAGAGCGAGCGTCAAGTTGCGGAGACACAACTGGTCGCTGTACAGCAGCAGCTGCAAGAACTGCAGGCCAAGTCCAGTCACATCCAGGAACTCCACACTAACATTCGGGAATCTCAAGGCCTGGTCAAGGAGAAGGACCGCAAGGTGAGACATTATATGAGACTGTAATGATACTCATTGAGCAAGTGGGGGTGGGCGGGCAGAGCAGATTTGGAAACATGAACAGTTAACACTTCAACAGGGACCTCATCGAAAAACAAAATCATGAGCAGTCAACATGATTAAACAAAATATATAATAATAAGAATAGATGGGATTTACTGCATATAGCGCGAGACTTATAAACTGCATCTTTAAGACACAGGGGTTAAAACTTGTGGGGAGAAAAGTTGTTTTTTTTTTTTTTTTAGTCTGAATTTTAACAGTAGTACGAAAGGTGTTTGATGTCTACACCAAATTTGCCCACCTTGCTATATGTGCCGGGAAAAGACAAAAAGACTTTCTCTAAGCAGTTCCCACAAAGTTGGAGTCATAGAACTGTCCAAAATGTCTTGGGAAGATGACTAGTTAAGATTCAGTGGGAGATTGAGGGGTCTAGTCCAATCCCCAGTTTGATTGATTACAAATATTTGAAAGTGGAACAAATGCTGTATTTGTGCAGATAACAGAGCTTTCTAAGGAGGTGTTCCGGCTCAAGGAGGCGCTTGGATCTCTGTCGCCACCTCTCGGCATTACGTCTTCCGGCTCGCACACGCGTCACGGGAACCCGGGACAGCAATTGGCGCTACACAACAGGATTGCCATACTCAGCCAGCAGCTACAGGTAGAGGAAGAATGTCAATTCGTTTGAAAGATATACCTTTTTGTACTTTATCATTATTATCATTATAATTTTTCTTCTGCCAGGATGGGGAAAGAAAACACAAACAGGTGGTGGCTGTGTATCGTTCTCATTTACTAGCAGCCGTGCAGGTCAGCGTCAATCAACACAGAATTACACAAGCACGTCACACACACAGTTAGTAAAAGATAAATGTAATGTTACGTAGAATAAAGTAATAACATTATGAAAATAGTTGGAATAATTTCACATTTCATTGTCATATTAGGATTAATATTAGGAGTTATGGTGCGAGTTACATGGGGGAAGTTGGAATTTCATTGTTGGAATATAAAGCGTTAATATTAAGAAAGTGGCTATATTAAACATTAATATTAGGAGAAGAACGTACACCAATGAATTCATAGAATTGTAAGAAAAAAGTTGAAATATTACACTAAATAAGTTGTACATTTAGACGAATAAAGTTATTTTCTGAGAAAAAGGTAATATTACAAGAATTAAAAAACCTGAAATTGCCAAAAGTAGAATGCTCAGTCATGTTTATAACTAGGATAACAGAGTCATAATTAAGTATGGCTTTTACAAGACTAGAAAGCTTTAAATAAGAGTAAAGAAAAATGTTCTAACATTAAAAGAAGTGAAGTCAGAATTCAACAATACTAAATTTGTAAAATTATGACAATAAAGGTGTAATATTACAATAAAAAGTAGGAATGTTACAAGAATAAATAAAGTTGTAATTTGATGTGAGAAAGTATGAATTTTAAAAGGAAAGAGCCTTATGAAAATAAAGCTGTTATATTACCAGGAGAATGTTGTAAGAACTGTGAAATAAAGTTAGAATTTTTACAAGAATTAACAAAATTAGGAGAATAGGAAAAAAACAAAGTCACTGTGTGTGTTTAAAGTTACGTTATGTTGTGCGTGCACGTGTTTGTGTGTCCAACAGGGTGGTATGGATGAAGAGGTGCAACGTCTTCTCCTGCAGATCCTCAGGATGAGCCAGCAGGGTCAATGAGATCCGAGTCATCCATCATTATAACAAATCATATCAAGCAAACACAAGATGGTGAGCTAACATTATCGCACACCATGTCGATAGCACCTCCTCGGGGCTGTAAGTAGCACATGGGATGACATTAGGGTTTTTTTTAGTTTGGTTTTTTTCTCTTCGCTTTCTGACAACTGAATGACATTTTGTGTGCCTCAGCATGCCCAAAAACAAAGCCATTTTTGCAAGGGCGTATAACATACTAGCGCATTTTGATTTGAAGCGGCCATTTTGGGCGAATCGAAGGGTTCGTACTTTGACAATGCAAATGCGTGACGCTAAATTGTCAAGCGTTTTTCGGCTACACCAGTGATTTACAACCGGAAAGATCCTCCGGTGTGCCGTGGGAAATGATCCAATTTCACTTAATTGGTCCGTGTATCTTTCGAACGATCATTGAAGATTCAGTATGAAAAAGGGGTTTGAGGGGGCTTTAATTGCCTTTGTTATATTAGCAGAACAAACGGGCAATATCTCACACGCAATACATGTTTAGCTTTAAGAAAGTAATGAAGTTGCACAATAATAGTATTAGCTTCATCCCCACATCGAAGCTCTAAAACTTTACAGTGAAGTTTGAAAATACATGATGTATGGTGTTATTCTTAGAAGATTCTACTTTCCCTGTTTTGATTCAGAATAAATGCATACAAACCCATCTGCTAGTGTTCCTGTTCACTGTAGGACGAGCACATCTCTTTTGGCTGCAGCGTGTGTGCATTGAAGGTTTTAATTCAATGTTCAATGAGAACTAGAAGCCTGAGGAGATTTTTGAAAGAGTATTAGCACTAAGCTTTTCTTGTTGAATGACTTTTCCATCATGCAGGTAACAGCCACAAAACAGGTCCAAGTTTAGACAAGTACATATTAAGTCGAGTACTTAAATAGGAGGATAAATGCAGCCCTATGGGGGGCACAAGTCAGTGCAAACTGTAGGCCGGTCCCAAGCCCGGATAAATGCAGAGGGTTGCGTCAGGAAGGGCATCCGGCCAAACAAATATGAGCGTTCGTCCAAAGAATTCCATACCGGATCGGTCGTGGCCCGGGTTAACAACGTCCGCCACCGGCGCCGTCAACCTGCAGGGCGCTGTTGGAAATGCAGCTACTGTGGGTCGAAGTCGAAGTCAAAGAAGAAGAAGAAGAGGTGGAAAGCGGGTTCTTCGGCAGAAAGAGAAGAGGAAAACACAGAGCCTAGAACTGAATGTGGGGACTTTGAATGTTTGGGACTATGACAGGAAAATCCCGGGAGTTGGTTGACATGATGATTAGGAGAAAGGTTGATATATTGTGTGTCCAGGAGACCAGGTGGAAAGGCAGTAAGGCTAGAAGTTTAGGGGCAGGGTTTAAATTATTTGACCATGGTGTAGATGGGAAGAGAAATGGAGTCGGGGTTATTTTAAAAGAAGAGTTGGCTAAGAATGTCTTGGAGGTGAAAAGAGTATCAGATCGAGTGATGAGGCTGAAATTTGAAATTGAGGGTGTTATGTGTAATGTGATTAGTGGCTATGCCCCACAGGTAGGATGTGACCTAGAGGTGAAAGAGAAATTCTGGAAGGAGCTAGATGATGTAGTTCTGAGCATCCCAGACAGAGAGAGAGAGTCGTAATTGGTGCAGATTGTAATGGACATGTTGGTGAAGGTAATAGGGGTGATGAAGAAGTGATGGGTAAGTACGGCATCCAGGAAAGGAACTTGGAGGGACAGATGCTGGTAGACTTTGCAACAAGGATGCAAATGGCTGTAGTGAACACTTTTTTCCAGAAGAGGCACGAACATAGGGTGACCTACAAGAGCGGAGGTAGAAGCACACGGGTGGATTACATCTTGTGCAGACGATGTAATCTGAAGGAGGTTACCGACTGTAAGGTAGTGGTAGGGGAGAGTGTGGCTAGACAGCATAGGATGGTGGTGTGTAAGATGACTCTGGTGGTGGGGAGGAAAATTAGGAAGACAAAGGCAGAGAAGAGAACCATGTGGTGGAAGCTGAGACAGGACGAGTGTTGTGCAGCTTTTCGGGAAGAGGTGATACAGGCTCTCGGTGGACGGGAAGAGCTTCCAGAAGACTGGACCACTGCAGCCAAGGTGATCAGAGAAGCAGGCAGGAGAGTACTTGGTGTAGCTTCTGGCAGGAAAGGAGAGAAGGAGACTTGGTGCTGGAACCTCACAGTACAGGAAATCATACAAGGAAAACGGTTAGCTAAGAAGAAGTGGGACACTGAGAGGACCGAGGAGTGGTGAGGCCAGCCATGATGTATGGATTAGAGACAGTGGCACTGAAGAGAAAACAGGAAGCAGAGCTGGAGGTGGCGGAAATGAAGATGTTGAGCTTCGCTCTCGGAGTGACCAGGTTGGATAAAATTAGAAATGTGCTCATCAGAGGGACAGCCAAGGTTCGATGTTTTGGAGACAAAGTTAGAGAGAGCAGACTTCGATGGTTTGGACACGTCCAGAGGAGAGAGAGTGAGTATATTGGTAGAAGGATGATGAGGATGGAGCTGCCAGGCAAGAGAGCTAGGGGAAGACCAAAGAGAAGGTTGATGGATGTCGTGAGGGAAGACATGATGGCAGTTGGTGTTCGAGAGGAGGATGCAGGAGATAGGCTCTCATGGAAAAGGATGACGCGCCGTGGCGACCCCTAACGGGACAAGCCGAAAGGAAAAGAAGAAGAAGAAGAATTAAATAGGAGGATAGCAGAATAGCAGGATTGTCTCAATTACGGGGGATTACTTTAACACTATTGTCTGAGAGAAAAAAAGGTGGGTGGGGGGGGAATCATTTTGAACGCACCCCACACCACAAGATAATCACTCTGAATGATCCTTACGAGACATCCGATAATCAGGCCTTTGCAGACTTTGATCGGAAGTGAGGGAACATGCTCAAATTCGGCCCAATTGTTGGTACATTGCGTGTAAACCGCTTAACACAAAATGCAGTGCCTGTAAAATGGAACTCTCAGTGTTTTTGATGACTTTTATTGAGAAGGACGTTGTCAATCAAGCAAAGACAAGAGATTCCTGAGAACGAAAGGAAAATGCAAGTTGTGATAAGGCGGTTAAAGGCGGTGCATACAATGAAACTGCAGCCAGGAGCAGCGGAAGATCATACTAATATCTCAATAGCTCAAGTTTAGAGTTGAAACACAAAAGAAGCCATTTAAAGCTATAAAGTAAAAACATGTTTGCCTGAGCCTGGGACAAAGAAAACATCCGGTCAGGATGTAATCCATATTTGTATGACTTGACCCAAAGGGATTTAGCAACATTATTATTATGTATTGACCCTAAAATGAGCAGCTTACATTCCTGTTTACGAGTACACGAGCAGAATCATCCTGATGTTCGTACAGTCATTCATTGGCATTGCAGCAAAAAACAGTCTGTTTGCAACAGGAACAACGACGCACATTCTGTACACTAAATGCCTGCCCCTGTCTGGTTATTAAGGCACTGAAGTTGGACAGGCTGTGGGGAGGGCCTGGGTGGGGTTCTTAATGCACTCACTGGTCACTTCATTAGGTACACCAACACAATTTCAGGAGATAAAGTCCGAGAGAGGTTTTTTGTTTGTTTTGTAATGCATCAAACTGAGAGCTCTTTCTCATATTTTGGTTACCCTTAAAATATGAGCCTATTTTGTAATCCATTTAAAATTAATATTATTAATTGTGCTGTTGTTATTTTTAAATTTCTTTATTTTTAATATTAATTATACATTGCCAAGTTCTTACTATACAGTATTTATATTAATTGTATTTAATAAAAATTGTTTTTCCCTAAATACCTTGAGATATGGGTTTATTTTCTTCTGCGACCAAGCTTGTAACTCAATACACAAGTATCTCAAATCATCTTTACTCATTCAAATAAATGGAAATGGCATTAATCTGTTCCAGCCTCCCCCCAAAAAAGTTTGTAATGTGTATTTTAATTTGGAAAATTAGCAATCTATAATATTGCACTTTAAAAAACCGCACAGTAATGACACAATTAAAAAGAATTTAAAGACAAACCATTTTTGTCACAATTTTTTGTTTCAATTCAATAGACATTGTGCTGCCCCTTAATATTAGTCATTCTTCATATATGCCTGTGAGTATTGTTATATTATCTGTCTGCAAATGTTGCTCCACCATTCGGGTTCAAATATCTGTTGCTTGACTGGTTATAACACTGACACCACAACTATTCGTTAACCCGTCTATGCCGTTTCCCATTGTGTGTTAGCATTAAGCTAGTGGACTTTAAGGCAAAGTGATGTGGTTATCATTACTAATATTTATTGTTTATGTTTCCTAATTATTAGTATGTATAGCATTGCTATTATTTATTCTTCATAAACCTTTCATAATTGTCCAATATTTTAGCATCGTTATTTCTTCAAATATTAGAATATAGAAATCAAATCAAAGACATTATTCCGACAATTGATTGTTTTTTTATTATTATTATTATTATTTACTATTTACTATTGTTTCTTTATTAATATTATGTATATATTTTATGACTATTATTTATTAATCACATCTAATACTATAAATATAATAGTTTAGTTACCTGATTTTACCAGAAGAATGGTTCCAATGTGCAGTTCTACACCACTGCAAGCACATTAATAAACACATTGTTGTATCAAATTGAGCGTTATGAGCTTGGTAAAGACTGACTTCTAATACTGTACATTGGAGCTCAATTCCTGGGACTGACTGGATGTACCTAATAAAGTGGCCAGTGAGTGTGCACCATATGTGACAAAATGCAAAGCATGACTCGTTGAGCTAGATTATATATTGTGTCTGTCCGTCGTTGCAGGTTTGCTGCTTTTGGTTAGCAGGGAGACGTACAAACTGTGTACTCAAGTTTTAAAAAAAAAAAAAAAAAGTTTCGTTCCTCCATTGTCCCATCAGAGCCATGTAACCACAGCGACGGAATCTCATGTGATTTAGGTTTGCGTCCCATTTGTGCAACTAACTGGTGAGGTAAGTCATTGCAGGGCAGGAGCAGGAACTATACAATAGACATGGAAGTCTTTTAGGTCCTTTGTTTAGCTTACTAGCTGCATGCTGGGGGACAAGACCAGGGACAGTTTGATGATATGAATATCCAAAAGGGCGACGACGTCTCACTCTCCTTCGACGCCGTCATTTGTCACACAAGTGTCCATTTGGGATAAACAACCCCCTTTTGGTTTGCACTGGAATAGAAACAGAAACAAAGATACGATTAGTTGGATATTGATTAATAGCTCATAGAGAGAATGATCACTCATGAGGCATAAACATACATAAAGTTGACTTTAATAGATATTTCCATGGTTAATATTGGTTAAATACAAAAATATTGACTTCATCAAACAAAACACACACACAAAAAAGGAAAAAAAATGCTTGTTGAGTAAAAAATGTGTTGATTTTAAATACAACAATATTCGGATATCGTTGTTACATAAACATTTTGGTAATTTAAAAAATGAAATTCATATTGGCTACATTAAAAATTTTTTCACATAAAATAAATTAGTGTCCATTAAATAAAACGTCACAATGTTTGTAAAACACAGAAAAATTAAGATAAACTTGTATAAATACGAACATATTCAAGTAATGTTACATAAATACAGAATATTAAGTTATTTCAATGCTAAACAAAAATATTAGGTTACTGTTGGTTGAATGAAAAAATACAAGGAACAAAAATTAGAAAAGGATATGTTAATGTTAAGCAAAAATATGAAATGAATGTTTGTTAAATGTAAAATAAAATGTATTAGGTTCATGTTAGTATGAAAAAAATCATGTTAAACGAAAATATTACAATTAATGTTGGTGAAATTAAAAAATTGCATGTTAGTTAATACAAAAATATTAACTTATTATTTAAAGATGAAAATATGGAATTAATGTTAGCAATGTATACAAAAATATTGGGTTATTGATAATGCCTAATATTATGGCCAGTGTAAGATTGTATATGAAGTGAAGCCAGCAAATTTCATGTTAAACACATGAAAGTCTTCCGCAAAACATATCCATGAGTAATTTCTCTTTGGTCCATGCTTACCGTCCCATTGCGGGCAGGAGGGAGGGGGGTGGGGGGGGGGGGGGGGGGGGGGCAGATGGCTCATTGTTTCCTCCTGACCACCTGCTTGAGGTGGAGCTCGCTCTCGGCCGCCACGATAGGCAGCTCGTTCTTCAGGTGGTACGCGATAAGGTGGCTGATGCTCTCGAATAACATGTCTTTGGTCCGGACCTTTGTGTGAGGAAAGCACCGAAAAGAGACGCTTTGCAGGTCACTGTATCACATTTTGAAGTGGGTGGAGTAACCCCCCAAAAAATGGCACTCGAAATAATATAACTCAAGTCAAAAGTAGGCCTGCAAGGAATTACTCAAGTAACATGAGCTACTCAGTGAAAAAAAAACTACTCAAGTACTGAGTTACCAGCGAGCAACTTCTGATGTATCTTTCTTTTTCATTCAGACCACGAACGTCAAATACACAAAAAATAAAACAGGAGTGTGCAACTTCAGATATGGCCCACTTTTATTAAACCGATTCATTAAATCTTGAAAAATAACAAATTAAGGCAAATCAGACACAATAAATGGTCTTAAATGAACTTTCTTGTGAAACAGCACCATAGGCTAATCAGACAGATATTACATAAACATTTTTTTAAAATGTTCAAAATGGAGTTCTTGGAGGCTGAAATGTGGATATTTTTAGGCAGACACAGATGACAGCACATGGCCTAGCTCTTTGAATTTCATAGCCTGTAAGGTAAACAAACATAGATTAACTGCGAGGCGAGTCACACGCTGCTGTTTCCGCTCGTGTTTCTGAATATCCACCTGTCCATTTTCTATGGCACTTGTCCTCAGTAGGGTCACGGGTGTGCCGGAGCCTATCCCAGCTGACTTAATGCGAGAGGCAGGCTATCAACCTAACATGCATTTTTGGGGGAATTTGGGAGGGAACTAACTTTTCCCCTTTTGCGGATGGATCTGGAAGGTATCCCCCCCGTAAAAAAAAAACAGGAGCTTACTGTACTGTATATCTGAGCAATTTCATTTCCACTCACCACTCCCTCAGGGTCCACCAGTAGCAGATGTTTTGGCAGGCCGCAGTGCATGCCCGTCAGCACGTACTGGCCCTGGTTGGTGGTGCTCTCCCGCACGAGGAAGTCCCCGTCTCGAACCAGCAGTTTCTCGGCATCCCGCCGGCTCATGCGGCTGTGGTACCAGGTCTCCCGCCGGAGCTGCTCCTCATTCGGGGCCACGGGGGCCCGCCGTCGCGGTGGGCTCGGCCACTGGTCCTCCGGTAGCTGCACGCCTCCACCTTCCACCGCAGTAGCGCCGCCTGCCTCGTGCAGTTTTAGGGCGTCCTCAAAGGGCCCTGTAGGAGACCACGATTGTACAACATTACCCTTAAAAATACAAAAAACAGGAGACCTCGCCGTGAGCAGGGTGACGCTCTGGAACGCTTGGAGAGCAACCTCTCTGATGGGCATGTGCAAGGAAATTAAGAATATAATGACCATAACATTTACACTACAGTGGGAGGAAAAAGTGTGTGAACCCTTCAGATCAGACTACATTTTATGATAAGTTCATACAGAAATGTAAGCAATTACAAAGGGTTCACATAGTTTTTTCCTCTCACTCAACTTTCAAAATGAATGCACGTAAAGTGTATGCGTGTACAAAACTCTCGGTAACTTCTGCTAACAACCCAGGCTTAACTGCTCCTCCCTGGCATACAGTTAAAAGATGATCGTCTCTCAGTCGAGATGCATCACTTAAACATACTTCCCTGACACCAATTATTACTTCTCCTATTAGCCATCTTCATACATTATAGAAAGTGTGAATAGGTGAGTTCTTCCGTGAATAACAGGAATGATTCCACAGAAAAAAAGGGGAATATGTGAATCAATGTATGAATAATGAACTGTAACTAGGCATGGGATAACTACATCAACTAAAGCAGCAACTAGTGTCGTTGGCTTCAGATGAGATAATCGTTGGCTGGATGTCATAAGTGAAATCCAGGACTCACTCATGTCAAAGAGGTCCTTCTTGGGACTGTCAGGGCCCCTGGCCCCCCTCTGGCCATCGGGGCCTTGAGCCAAAGAATCCAAGTTTTCCAAACTCTGTGTGTTCACATACTGATGCTCCTCGTAGTCTTTGATGCCAGGTAGTTGGCCATCAGCGCACAGGTAACCATCTGTAAAAAATAAATTAAAGGAAGTAAGGAAGTGTGTGTGTGTGTGTGTATATATATATATATATATGTATACTTTTTACACTAATTGTTTTTCATTTATTCAATATATATCAAATAAAATTCAATACTACTCATTTTTCCTTTTTACAAAATACAATATTTTTGTTGTATTTTAAAGTATAATGATTTGTTTTATTGTTATTGAATTGAATACAATTTTAGTGCTAAAGCAATGCATTTCATGTATTACTTTTAAATAATCAGTAGGGTGTAGTAAATATACCTCAATATAAATAAAACATTTAAAAATATATATTCTGTACTAAAACATGATGATATGGGATGCTTAAAAAAATTGACAAAGGTAATAAAATGTATGTGTCACTCTAGTAATGGGCTAGTGTTGAAATGTTAAATGTCCAAGCACTTTTTACGATACATTTTCATCCATTATTTTTTATTTTCACAAATGAGATATTAAATTTGAAATATTATTTTGTTATTATTATTTACAGTATGTGTTGCCAAAGACAATGCATCTCTGGTGTATTATTATGATTGTCTCACATAAAAAACGGGTAATAAAAACAACTAAATAGAATAATATATTAACGGGATATTACTAACGTAATACAAATCTGTACAGCATACTCTCACAATGGTTTAGGGTTGAAATGTTGTGTTTACAGGTACAATGAGTTTTCAAGCATGTACTGCGGCGGGAGTAATGTTGCCCGTGTGGCCACCGAGTGTCTCACCTGAGCCACTGGTGGCGTCGGTTTCCCAATGAAGTTCATAGCAGAGCTGACTTGCATGGTGAGCTGCTTGCTCCCTTTTCGCTGGCGAACCCATCTACACACAAACACACGCTCACTGTCAAACGTTCACAAACAACCCATGCTTAATAATGCTCAATAATGCATGAACGTCGCTCTCATCCCGCCACCGCACATCATGTAGTTTGGAGGCACTCTATTTGAAACCCAAGCCACAGCATGTTAGCATGTTTTCGCTCTCGCCCAGGGGTCGCGGGATCAAGCGAGGCTATTTTCCGAGTCATGTTTGTCTTTGGGCAATTAAGGTGCGGCAACATCAGAGGTTACGAGTGAGAGGGAGTCTGTTTGTTTTTCGGAGCAGCAGCAGGCTTGGACTCAGTGGTGTCACACTGAGAGGTATTTCTTTATCTCATGTTTTGGTTACTTTTAGTTCAGGGATTCACAAGCACTGGGCCACGGAACATTAGTATGCCGTTGAGATAATCAGTTTGGCTGTGTTCAACCGTTATTTATTTCCTACAAATAATGTAGCTTTGGTTCATCTATGTCTGCCAGTGGCATATCGTGACAGGCAGAACAATTAAATGCTCTTTCACTTGGCCCGTGTAACCGTCATTATTTAAATGCTCGAAAGGAATCCCCCACACATTTGCGGTTCACCATTTTTTTTTTTTTATCCTGTCCTCTGTTATTTTGCTGAAAACGCCACAATTTGCATTTTTTGAGCTGTTCCTGCAATGCCCTAATATGCAACAGGACGGCGCCATAGCCCTGTCTAAATTAGAAAGTAGTTCAGGTTATACATTTTGACTAAGAGACAAGCTTTGAATGTCCGGGTGGGGGGGGGGGGGACAAGTTTAGCCTGGGTTGTTAAGGAGAGTCTTGGCTGTATGTACATGTACACACACACACTTCTGTTGCGTTTTTTCATCATCAAATTATCTGTAAACTATTTCTATTTAGGGGGAATTTTGCAAGATGAGTTTGAAATTATAAGCTGCTTTGGACCATAGTTTGTGGTATGCCATGTATGCTTTAAATTATGAATGTTAGCATTTATAAACACAAACAGTTTTGCTCTGTCCCACTATTTCCCACATATAGCAGTGTAGTACTGTATTGTATACAGCATGCGTTTTTTGGGTGACATTTTTGTTTGGTGGTGTGCTGTGAGATTTAAAATAAGTTATCTGCCTTTTTATTGAAAATTCACTTTTTCATTTCTTGTGTGCAGATAGTTGCGTCTCTGGAGTGCCTGCCCACTCATCAAGTGTGAAATTAAACAACCTAAGTAAACCGTCACTTATCTTCCTATTCGTGAATCAGAGCTCCAGTCCCATGTTTGTAATCAATTACCTGTTGTGCTGCCCTGCTTTGCGGTTGTGTGTGGATGTGCGCAAGCTGGGATTTGCTGGGCCGCAGTCTGGAGTCCACCACTCCCCCGACAGGAGGCTCCTTGCCCGGGATGCTGTTGTAGTAGTCGTGCTCGGAAAAGTCGTCGTCCTCCCCCCACGCCGGCTCCTCTGTCCTGAAGGACCTGAGCCAACAAACGGCGCATTAATTAAGATCCGTGCGCAGAACAGAACATATTGGACACGCACTAATTTGAATACCACTTGATCCAAACTGAACCCTAGTTCCCGTTCATCCTCATTTAGCTTTTCTTTAGAACAAAGGTGGGCAAAGTTTCCCCCGTGGGCCACATACAGCCTGCTGCAGTCTTTAATCTAACCCAATTAGTGTTTAAATTTTCAAAAGTCCCAAGTTGCATTCATTGAACTGAATTTACACGCTTATTATTTCATCATTCAAAATAACAGAATTTTACATTTGAATATTTATTTCACCTAATTTACAAATGACCTAGCCCACCTCTCCGTTTTAAACATCGAATTTGACCCTCGCGCGCTAAAGCTAGCCCATCCCCCTGCTCAATAAGGTTGTACCACTAGTGCCAATAATAACGATGACGTAAACATTCGATTGGATTTAGCAGATCAGATGTCATCCGCACACCCGACGGTGATCTATTTAAGTCTGCTGAACATTTAAATGGCTCACAACTGCTGCTGGATGGAAGGAACGTGTGTGTGTGTGTGTGTGTGTGTGTGTGTTTGTAAGCTTTAGAATCAGAATGGGAATGAGTAGCTTCCTCACAATTTCTATTTGTGTGCCCTTTTATTGTTGCTTCCTACCAATAATGCAGTCAATGAATTTTTCCGCTGCTTTAATTTCCTATTCTGTTGGATGAACCTGCCTGAAGTTTGCACTTGTGGCGTAGCTGTAAAACCAGGACGGTTTTGTTTGGCAGATGTGTGCGATGCCCACAAAAACCCCACTTTTTATATCCACTTTATGTGTGGTGTGCTGTGTTGTTCATCTGGAGTACACACATTATAAGAGTAGTAGGCACACGTGGTTTTTTTTCCCACATCATGTTTGGGGGTCTCGTGTTTTACACATCGTTTAGGTGTTAAAAAAAAATCATCAGTCAATTGAAACCCGCGTTGTGTATTTACCTGTCCAAAGACGTCAGAGTCTTGGGTGGACTGTGCAGGTACTGTTTAAACTTCAACTCGAAGGCTTGGCCGATTGTACCGATGACACTCTGAGCCAAACCGTCCGAGCACTCCAGAATATGACACGCTGCCAGAGAGGGACGACACAACCCATCAGTCCTCTCCAAGTTTAAAACCCACCACTTTGCTTTTTTTCTAATTTTCCGCTACCTCTCTGATTGACCGGGTCTTTGGCCACGTAGGCGACATAATCGGGTGTGTCCTGCAACAATAAAATAGAATTCCATTAGGGAAAGATGCAACAAAGGTGGAAAAACATCTCAACTGAACAGTTGACTCACTGTGTCGCCACCAGAGGCGAATGAGATGGACTGCATAGGGTGGTGTGCTAACATCTGGAAGATAATCAGAAAGAAGGATTTTTGAAGTGATTTTATTTCCTGTCCTTTTTTGATATTTTATCAAGGTTTACGGTGCTCATACGAGATTATCGAAGGCAGGAGTTCTCAACTTCAAACAATATTGGAATAATAGGAGAATGGTATTTCTTCAAGAAAGAGTGGTGATATTCCAAAATTAAAGAAAGTTTGACGAGGCCAGAAAGTCATATTTTAACAAGTAGGCTTCAAAAATACAACTTTATTCTTGTAATATTACACCTTTTGTTCTGGAAAAGACGCCTTTATTCTCGAGGAAACAGGACTATATTCTCTCACTTTTATGGTTGTGCCCCATGTACTCTGCCTAGCAACAAGTGTCCTTGCAAAAAAAAAAAGTGGCATCACCAGGGAAAAGAATCCGAGGAATCTTGTGAAGCAACTACAATTCATCCATCCATCCATTTTCTGAGCCGCTTCTCCTCACGAGGGTCGCGGGCGTGCTGGAGCCTATCCCAGCTGTCATCGGGCAGGAGGCGGGGTACACCCTGAACTGGTTGCCAGCCAATCGCAGGGCACATACAAACAAACAACCAACCAATCACACCTACGGGCAATTTAGAGTTGTCAATTAACCTACTATGCATGTTTTTGGGATGTGGGAGGAAACCGGAGTGCCCGGAGAAAACCCACGCAGGCACGGGGAGAACATGCAAACTCCACACAGGCGGGGACGGGGATTGAACCCGGGTCCTCAGAACTGTGAGGCTGACGCTCTAACCAGTCATCCACCGTGCCGCCTACTACAATCAACAAAAGTTGACTTTTCTTGAGTTAAAAGACATAAATTTACTTTTTTAAAATAGTTTTTAAAACAATTAAAATTCAACTTTTTAATATTTATAAAATTTGTTGATAATCACATTTTTCTTAAAAGCTAAAAAGAGCTTATTTTATCAAATAATTTTAAAATCACCAACTTTTTAATATTTTAAAATTGAATTTTTGTATACTTATTTTTATATTTTAAATTCTACTTTTTAACAATTTGTATAAAAAGCTAAAAAGAATTTACTTTATTAAACTATTTAAAATCGACCAACTTTTTAATATTTTAGTCAGTCAAAAACAGTTATTTTTATCTCTAAAATACTACTTTTAAAATCATTTAACATCAATCACGTTTTAGTACCATCCAAAAATACTTTTTAGTAATTGTATTTTTATATAAAAATACTTTTAAAAAGCATTTTCAATATACAAAAAACGTCATTTTTATAATTAAGTTACAAAACGCAAATGTATTTGTTCATTAATATGTTTTAGATCAACTTTGTAATCATTTTAAAGGGCTAGATTTTCTTTTTATGGTTAGATACAGCTACAATTATACAATTACCCTATTGCACCTTGACCCCTGCTCACCTTACTGCCATGTTTATGTATTCATTAATGAATACTGCTTTTAATGGCTTCACGTGTATCCTTTCATACCATATGATTAATTTAGTCACATTGACAATGGCCAGGCACATGCTGCATGTGAATATCGTATAGCCACGTGTTTTCCAACCCTCATTGAGCCAAGGCACATACTGTATTTTTACATAACAAAAGTCTCACAGCACACCACCAAATACAAATGTCACAAAAAGTAATGATGATCTACTCTCAATTTACCCATGATATTTACCAAGAGCCATCTAGTGGAAGAGCATTTACTGTATTTGTTCTGCAGACTGTACGGCACTGACAGAAGATTAACAAAGATGCATTATTTGTAGTCAAGAAATGAGAATTTTCAGACCAATTAAGTGAAATGGAATCATTTCCCACAGTGGTTAGGAATCACTGAATACGGGATATACCTGTCTTGTGGTAGGAATGAGCAGACCCAGTCCGTCAATGGAAATATTGACAGCGATGCTCATGCTGGCGAAGCGCAGGTTGCTCTTTCCCATGATGGAATGAAGAGCTTTGTTCACAGCCTATAGAATGACAATGAGTTGAACTCTAACACGACAGCTACTGCAAATGATGTTACGAGGAGACTGTTACACACGGTATGCAAAAATATGATCATTAGGATTGAGTAGGAGCAGAAATTCACTACGGACCTTCTTTCTCCATGCACCTTTTCCACCTGGCACAGCGTCACAGAGCCTGTTGATGGCCTCCCTAATTTGTGGAATGGAGAGATGTCAGAATTAAAAATCCCAGTAATGAGATCCACCGTTCAAGCACTGTCAGATTGGATGGGCGTTGAGGCTCACTGGCCACTTCATTAGGTACACCTGCTCAATCTGAAGATCTCCACAAAAATGTGTCAAACGAGAAACTTTCTCATAAACAATGAGAACGTTTCTAAAAAGGCGAGCAAATTCATCTTCTATCGAAAAAAAATTGCGAACCGTGACACTTAAATATCGACCTGAACCAAACTGTGAATTTTGTGTATTGTAGCAACCTTTGTATAGATGTATATGTTAAAATATATAGATTTTAAATGAAAATGTTTTGTTTTAAAATCTATTTATTTTTTAGATATTAAAAAATATATGTCAACAAAACCTATGACAATATATTTTAAGAAAAATGTAAAAGGTCAGATTTATTTTTTGTAATCATATTTCTACAAAAACTACAACTAATAGATTGAATATAATAATATAAATGTAATGATTGTTAAAATATTTCTAGAAAAGCTACTTTAATTCCTTTTAAAACTGTAGCTTTATTCGTTCAAATATTTTTACAAAAAATATATATTTTTGTATGTAGTTGTACTAAAATGCAAAATAATACATTTTTAAAATCTATTTAAATTTTTATTAAAAATGTAAAAGATTAGCATTTTTTTTTTAAATGTAGCTAGATAGACAGACTGACTGACCGTCAGACTGACCGACCGACCGACCGACCGTAGGTACGTAGGCAGGCAGGCAGGTAGATAGGTAATCTGTGAAAAAAATAAAATAAAAATAATGCATTGGATTTTGCAAGTGTACCTAATGAAGTGGCCAATGACACTAATACTAACAGAGGCCCCAAATCACGATGAAAAGATCTGATGTTGATCATGTACTGAACGATGCTTTTTTTTTTTAATTTTTTTTTTTTTTTTATACACCCTTGTTAAACAGCCAAAGGCTCAAAATAGGAAGTGTGAATTGAATTTCCCACATTTATAGGGAAAACTGTCACAGAGACTCCCAGGAATGACGGGTAAATGGACGCTTGTGTCTGCGTCAGGCAGTGGGAGGGAAGCGGCCTCGCTGTCACGGGACGCCGGGGACAGCAGTCAAGAACCTGGCGGCCCCTATCGAGTGGCTCGTAAATATTTAAAAAGCAGCAGCGGTCCCAGGCTTCGTCTTGAGTAAAGGTCTCGGGCCTCTTTTTTTTTTTTGTTGCCCCCTTACGCAACAACGCTGTTTGGAATGATTCACGCTGGTGTGGACAGACGTTGTTTTTTTTTCTGCATCCAGGCCTACGAGATGCCGGGTGTTGCTCTTTAACAGCACTAACAAACAAGGCAACGCTGGATGACGACGTGTTGGAGAATGAACTACATTCATACATTGACATTGACATCACAATTTGGGTTCTGAAAAGACAAAATGTCACCTGAATCCACCATGATGCAAACATTGATTAAAAATATCTTTGTTTTTCTTCTTCTGGCCTTTTCTAGTAAATTTGGGGCGAGCAGAAACGCTATCAATAGTCTTTATATTTATTTGTTTCCCTGTCCCTTTTGAATGCGCACCAAACTCTCTACAGCGAGGTCTGACTGCATTGGACAAATTGCAATTTACATTCACGTGCTGTGGTTGACCTGCTAGTTTTATTCCACAGAGATTTTGCATGTACATTTTTCAAATACAGACCGAGAAGAGCGTCTTGTATTTTTCTCAAGCTCCAAGTGAAGTTCTTGTAGGCTGAAATGTGGACATTTGCAGGCAGACGCAGAACAGCACAGGGATATGGGATAGGTTCCGTAACAAAGACCTTTCCCCGTTATGGAGACACATGAAGATTCGCCCATGTGTCAAACTACTGCAGTGGAGCGCCTACTACTGGCGAGGAGGACTTACTCGATGTCGATGGATAAGTTCCACCCTCCAACATTATCCGACGGGTTCAACGGGGGATCGCTGCAGCTTTCCACTGTCATTAGTGAACATCATCAATAATAGATCCCACCCACCTTCTATCACTCCATCACTGCTACACCCCTCCCCCTTTTACTTTAGCTTAGCAGGCTCACATTACTGCTAATCGATTCAGGGAGAGAAATGAGGGTGGGAGAAAGTGAGGGAGGTGGAATAGGGGGAGCGACTGCGTCTCCTGAGAGACTGAGGCCTGCTGTTACGACAATAACATCACGTGTGTGTCGGGCACAGAAACACAACAGCTTCTTGTGCCATTGTGCATCCTGTGACCTGACTTTGGACAGCAAAATGCAGTCAAAACATTCTGTTTATTCCCAAAAGCAAAGACTTCCATCATTGCTCAGACAAAAAAAAAAAAAGGTGACGAGGTCGTATCTGGGCTGTGGAAGAAGCCACTACAGTTTTGTGTGCACTTATAGGACTCAATTGAACCTACGACCCCCAAGAATTCTCATGGCAGCGCCCGTCCAATCACTAACAAACCTGGGCCTTGGCGGAGGTCTTTTCTCAACTGAGGAGCATTCTAGTAATACTACACTGTAAGTTCATTTTAGCATCAATATAACAACAAATTGAATGGTGACATTTGAACAGTACTATGGATTTTTGCGGAGCTGACTTTGCTGAGTCATCAAACTTTGCTCCCACGGTCTGCGCACACCAAGCGATCAAAACTCAAATTCTCCGTAATTTAGCAGCACTCATCTGTCTAGTAGTATTCAAGATTCAAATTGGCTAGCAATCAGATTAAACCTCTAATGGTAGTTTGTCTTTGAAGGAACCCTCAGAATGATCAAAATTGTTCAAAAATAAATGCTTCAAAGTACAATGGCAGACTTTGTCTTTTTAGGACATGGGTTATCCAGACCTTTTTTGTCGGTCTACTTATGATTGACAACTATACCAAATTTCATGTTGCCGTAAACCCTAATAAATGAAATAATAATAATAAAATAACCCTAAAATGGCCAATTTGAACCAGAATGGCAGTCTTTCTGTGTCTTCTCGGGCATATGGTTTTTTCCGACATTTTTTTTTGTGTGGGTCTATTCATTACAGCTGATTTAGCATCACTCATTGGTCTAGTATAGATGGGTCAAACTTGCTAGTAATCGGATCAAATCTCGAGGACTTGGCTTTTGAACGACTCCTGGAAATGGGCAAAATTCTAAATGGCTGAGAAATGGCCCTAAAATTGAAGAGTTCCATTTGAGGCCGTGGGTTCTCAAGACTTTTTTCATGTTAGACAACTTTTCCAAATTCCGTGTCGTTAAAGGAAACTGGCTTCGGGGGCTAAACCGTTCCAAAAGAAAGCACTTATTTTCACATTATCTGTATTATGATTTATGATCTGCTATTTCTGTGCAAGTTAATGCTTCTTGCTGGAAAAAAAATGTTTTTAAAGCTTGTTTGGTGTCAGGAGAAATAAAGAAAATACCAGTAGGGGAAAAAAAATACTTGAGAGAATATCATACACTGTATTGCTTTTTTTTTATAAGTGAAGAGGGGGGGGGGGGGGGGGATGATTAAACACAGAAATCGGATTTTGTGAATCAAATCAGAGATTTTATTTTAAGGCCATAAAGCTCTGATACAGGACATTCCGAGTAATTTGACATTTTGTGGTTTGATAACAGCAGCACGGTGGACGACTGGTTAGAGCGTCGGCCTCACAGTTCTGAGGACCGGCGTTCAATCCTCGGCCCCGCCTGTGTGGAGTTTGCATGTTCTCCACGTGCCTGCGTGGGTTTGCTCCGGGCACTCCGGTTTCCTCCCACATCCCCAAAACATGCATAGTAGGTTAATTGACGACTCGAAATTGCCCGTAGGTGTGAATGTGAGTTCGAATGGTTGTTTGTTTGTATGTGCCCTGCGATTGGCTGGCAACCAGTTCGGGGTGTACCCCGCCTCCTGCCCGATGACAGCTGCGATGGGCTCCAGCGCGCCCGCGACCCTAGTGAGGAAAAGCGGCTCAGAAAATGGATGGATGGATGGTTTGGTAACGTTCCCAATTTTCTAAATTTAATGTTAGTTTTCAGGGTGAAAAAAAATGACATTCATAAAATGGCTGACTTCCATTTTTGGGTATAGGTTTTTGAGAGTTTTTTGTGGGTCTCACCATGATAGAGAAGCCTACCAAATTTCATGTTGCTGTTTGAAACTGGCTTCGGGGACTGACTTACTTACCTAGTCACCTGAGTGCGCGTGTTGAAGTCCAGGGAGCGCATTGACTTGAGCACTTCAATGCAGCCCATGTACTGCAAGCACAAATAAATAAACAAAAAGTCATTATGCATGACTACAATTATGCCATTCAGAAAGATAGTTACACAATTATTTTTCAGGGGATGGCAGTGGTTTCGGTTTAAAAGGAAAACATTGGATAACGTTGTGCTGTCATCCTAGTCTATTTCTAACCCCGTATGATCCTAAATCCGCAAATTGACTTACATACTTATACTCGGGTGGCTAGCGGCCAGCTGAGTAGCATCCTAATGGATGACAGACGGAGGTGCTAATGGCACCTTGACTGGATTAGAAGCGCTAAAAGCTCCTAGGCGCACACAAACTGTAGCATCTCACGTCGCCGCGGGTTCTTGTGAGAATGCCGCTCATGTAACCTACTAATGTGCTTAAAAGTGCAAGAAAGCTGTGATTCTCAACCACCGTATCCGATTTTCAGTCGGTCCGAAAATGATTCATTTACAACAAATAGTCTGTCTTTCTTTATCTATCTATGTCAGCGACGTTTATTGACAGGCAGAACGATTAAATGCTCTTCCACTAGAGGGCAGAACGTACATTTAACCCATGGAATCACCTTTTGACATTCATACAACAGAATAAAAGCTTTGTGTTTCAACTAAACAAGCTGAGATTTTACATTATTGAGACGGGGTCATCATTATTTTAGCATATATATGTTTGTGCCCTTTTTCTTTGGCGGTGTGCCACGAGATGTTTCTAAGGGTAAGAAAACACTCACTGAATGACACTCAAAACGTTTGACCTGCGATATATGCTTCCAAGAGATTGTGATTTATTTTTTTTTTTTAACCTGGCGATACACAGGTATATTGTGCTATTTTTAAAAAAAGAAAAGAAAACACAGCACACATTTATTTTTCCCTCTCTGACTTATTGCTTGAACAGTTTATGGTAGCGTCAATAGAAAAGACACTATGTTTAAGTGAGCACAGAGGTATACTAAGGTCTACGTGTATTTAGATTTATTATAGTGGGCAGGTTGATAGTACAGCCAGACCTCAAGTTCAAATATTTTCTTTTCATGCCTTGTTATACTGTAGTATGTACTGTATAGCTATGAGCACATTCCTAACACTAGTCATGTGTTTTCCATCAGTCTGTTATTTTATACGTGTTTTAACATACTATGTATTTGATATTTCAGTGCATTAGTTAAGGCGATGCATATTTGTGCACAGCTTAAGTTTGTCCCTTCAAAATAGCCGTAACAACCCCAAGGTTTATACTTACCATAACATTAGTGCTAATTTCTGTTAGCATAGTATTAATATAGCTTATGTAAGTTTTTTTAAAATCTGTGTTTTATGTGTTAGTTTTACAGTAAACTGCAATTGGATTGACAAACAGCTTGAAGCAAGCACGTTCGGCCTCTCATTTGGAGAATTGTTCCCCATCTTTCAAACTGCCCACACACACACAAAAATAAATAAATAAACAATGCTCAAATAATGTTGACATCTCACATGGGACTACTGTACTATAAAACATATGCAGCAGTTCTGATAATGTGTTATTGTTAATTAATCCAAGAGAGGCAAAATCGAGGGAGACCTTTGAGTCCAAATACTTAATGGGCCTCTTAACCAAATTTAAAGATAGGGGGAAGTCTTCCATCAGGCAAATTGACTCTCTTTTTCCCCTTTCGTCACTGAATGCCTCCATTGTTGCACAGAGAGGCACACACCCGCATATAAACACACACATCTGCTGACACGACGCATCCCGTCTTCTATCTGGCCTATCTGTAGCCCTATCTCTCTTTGACTGCGGGAACTGTGAATTTCCAAGAAACATTCCTCAGAAATGTAATAACGCTGTCATTCGCTTTCAAACGTTTGGCGTCACGTCTGCCGGCTTTAACGAATGTTATTGTGGGTGAATGCGTGCGTATGGGTGTGGGGTGTTTGTTATATAACAGCAGGAGCTGTTTTCTCCCCCCCACCAAAAAAACGGATCTAAAAATAATGTATTGTATTTGTAAAATTTGTATTTCGAAGAATACATCTGTTTGTCTAAAAAAAAAAAAAAAAAAAAGGCTTTTTTACAGCAGCAGGCAAAGCTGTTGTTGTTTTAAATATATACATCTTAAAGCCTCTTTTCTGGTGAATGTTTTCAATATTTGCCAAACTGCTGTTTATTAGGGAATTGAGTTGAATGGAGTTCACTGCTCCCATACAGCGCTCGTATCTCAGGTTCGCGCTCGCAAGTCAAAGCAAAACATTGGCCCGACGTATCTATCATTTCTCGAAAAACTCGTAAATTGAGTCACTTGTATCTCAAGCCACCACTGTATAGCATATATCCATCACAATGCATATGTAATACTGTATGAATTGTGTTATCGAACAGCAGTCATTTGGTGCCAAAATATTGTATTTAATATTTATGGAATTCATTAGTGTAAATACTGTAAAGTAGTCCCCACTCCCCCCACACACACTTCCTGTTGCTACAATCCGCTTGTATCAGGGAGGGCCAAAAACCCTCCTCATCCAGCAGTGTGGCAACTGGGCCTCACTCTGTCATGTATGCATTACTGCCACCTACAGGATTGGAGTGCAGTAGTAGCTTCTTTAGTCACGTTGTGTGTGAGTGGACGTGTTCTGGATGGTTCCGCATTGGCACTCCGCTGATTGAGCTCCTTATCTTCGTGAAGGTGTGCTTTTTGATACATTACAGCTCCGTTATTACTTTGTAAATGAGAGCTGCTTTTATTTGCTGCAGTGCACTGCAAAAAAAGCGTACTGTCGTCGTAGTCACGTGAAAGCATCACATTAAAATAACGGTTGCGTCTTTCCCGGGGTGTGTATGGATGCGTCCAAGTTTATATAGTGTACGCTCATAATAAATGGCTGAGCACAGCAGAAATCGAATGTCACTTTGACACTAACACATGCAGCAAGTAGCCCTGGATGCATAGATCTACATGTGGTTTGCACCTAAAACAGTGTCCATCAAATAGAGGGGAGGACCATGATCCTGATCGCAGATGGAACCCTGCGCCCCCCTCCCTTGGTGCTCAGACCTCTGTCCTGGACATCACATGATGCCAGTGACTGTGATTAAATGTAATTGAATATAGGAATGAATGGTGCCTGGGTAATGCCATTAGAGAGCATGGCTGCGCAGGAGTCCCCCCACGCCTCCCCCGCCCAGTCTCTCGAGCTGGTCTGGAGTCGTGTCGGTAAGTGGGGGGAGGAAAACGATGACGCGGGTGGCCAGAGGTGAGTGGGTTGTGTGGGGGGAACAATGGAGACATCAGGCAGTTTAGTAGCTTAGCGTAGCCATAGCCCATCTCAGCCTGACTTTCAATGGCTTGCTGCCCTGTGTGTAAGGCAGTTCCCAACCACTGTGAGAGATCATCATGTGCGCCACAGGAAATGATCCCATTTCACCTAATATATTCTAAAATTATCACATATTTACTCAAAATAATCTATCTTTGTTCGCCTGTGACGTATAGTGAATGCCAATACAATGAAATACTCTGCCACTAGATGCAGTGTGCGAAGTATCGAAGTACAAGTACGTTGCGAGTGACCCGACCTACAAGTTTTTTTTAGATACGCGCCGTCGTTCAGCCAATGTTTTGCTTTGACTTGCATGCGCGAACTTGATATATGAGCGCTGCATGGTGGCACTGCACTCAATTCAACTTACTTCACAATAAGCAGCAGTTTGGCAATTATTCACCAATTCATTAAAAAAAAAAAAAAAAGCGGTTAATGCCACTCCCAGTTAAAGTTGACTGTCAAACTAAACAAAACGAGAATCACACGTTGTGTACTGCGCTACAACATAGCTTTGCCTTAGAAAAAGCCCTCTTAGCTCAATGCTAACAAAGAATCCAAAGCGCCATGGACATGCTAAAGGTTAGCATCAATAGTCGCATATTTAAATATAAACGGTGGAGCAACACATTTAGACTAATAAAATAACAATGCTCAAAAGCATAAAGTCTGAAAAATGACTAATGTTACAGCATCTTAATGCGTTATTAGGAATCTCATGCGCGTTCCTGGCAGGACATGCCCCGCTTCAATATTACTGGCTCCAGGACACGCGCCGCTGCACTGTGATTGGAAAGAAGTATGTGACTTAAGCATGGTGGCAGTTCATGTTTCCCACTAACCCTAACTCACCCTAATCATAACCATAACAAACTTCTTAGTTGTTTTTTTTTTCTGTAAAATACATGTTTGGGATGTGACATCTCGTTACATCTGCGTAGCCTGCCCCTCCCTCAATGCAGGAGCCAATCACTTTGCACCGGGGCGTGTTTTGCCAGGAAAGTGCATAGGATTCCTAATAATGCAATTTTAATGGGTCTATTCTTCTTCGTTTGTGTCTGCATAACTGTACAGTATGATACTGCCTCCCGGTGGCCAAGGCAGTCACAGCAAAAGGAGAAGCCCAATGCATTGGATTGCAGCATTAAATCATTATGCACAAAATGTTGCATGTTTTACATTCTATTTTAAAGGTGCTGCACCGCTTCTCCCCCTCACGCACCCTTAAAAAAAATAATAATTAAACAAAGCCTGTTGCATTTTTACTAGATTATTATAATTATTATGAAAATTATTTATTATTTATTTCAGTACTCATACATCGTATAGATTCATTAGACATTTGGGACATTTCTACAATTACAAATCATTTTCATGGTTTCTTGATTGTTTGCTGTAATATTCTCGTTTCTAGCGATAGCGAACTTTGGGTTTTCTGTTTGCTGTAAGTGCTAATCATCAAAATCATACATATTATATATTTCTTTTAAACTTAAAAGCAAAATTTCAATCTGACTGTATGCAATGCATCTCTTTAATATAAGTTTCACTTTTTGAATTGAACAGCGTCCGCCTAAATTAAGCTTTTGACACCATTGTAATTTATTGAAATATGCACCTGAAAGGATTGTACTAAACCATAATTACAATTTTGATCTCTACCTCCATCAAAGTTATGTTTATTTGTCTGTTAACTAGCCGATTACGCTAAAACAACCCAATTTCCTCGTTTATATTTTTTCCGACACTTTCCTTTATTTCCCAAGCAGGAATCTAACTCAGGAGGTAGTTTGTCTACAAGCTGATTCAAAGGTCTTGCGCTCTAGAAGCCCTTTTAAAGATCCTGTTTTCCACACATGAATGTAAACAATCCACCAATCCCGCAAGGTCAAAGTGAGGCGATCAAAGTGAACGTTTGTAAGGGGTGTTGACCATTTTGTTGAGAGTGTGATGCATGGCAACCGTGCTAAAAACACATGCGGGACGTTTCTTGGATGCCAAGTCATCAATCTGGATGAAAGATGTGTTTCCAAAGCCTAGCCACATGCTCTGCATAACAAACTGGCTGACACACTTTGTTTCGTTCTTTCATTTTTATTTCTGTGATGATGGCCAACTATGACAATCTCATTTTCTAGTCTTTCGTCTGTGACGATGGACAACTACGGCACTCTTGTCTTATTTTAGTGTTGATGGAAGGCTATGTCATTTTTCTCATTTTATTTCTGTGACTTACTGTTGGAGGTGTTGGACATTTTCATGATATGTGCTCAAGTGTTGATTAACCACGGAGATTAACCACTAATACGAATAACTCTTTGCTTTGTCACGATATCGCCGAGCTGAGATTTAGTCCGTTTTTTTGAATATTTAAATATGTTTAACAGCTTAGCGTATGTTGATCTACAGCCAATTGAAGTGATTTTAGCATGTTTCATTAACTCAACATGAAGTGTTTTCCTTCCATTTTTCTGTATGTGGCAATCAGTGCAGCATGTTTAGACATCCCTGCTCGAAATTATACAAAGGTGTGAGCATGAGTGCTTGTTTGGCTACAGTACAGGTGTCAAACTCTAGGCCTGGGGGCCAAATCCAGCCCGCCACATCATTTTATATGGCCCGCAAAAGCAAATCCTTTGCATCAATTTCCATGATTCTCATTAAAATCTCTACCAAAATGTCAAATCGTCATATGCAATAAAAATATTAATAATACCGTTGAGACTGCAAGCAATTTTTTTGTTACCAAACCCGTTTTCACATTTATTTCCCTCCCAACGTAAAGTCAATTTTATTTATATTGCGCCAATTCACGAGTGCAGTCAGCCCTCACTCTTTCTTTTGTTCTTGCCTGTTTCCTGTCTTTATGGCAATCTGCTTCTTGCTTGACAACTGCACCGTGTTTTTGTGGTTCAATAAAATCATAATACAGAACATTATATTGTATGTGAAGCCTCAAAACCCGATACCAGCTCTCAATTATTCTTTTGCAGTGCACCGGGAGGTGTGCGGTGCTCAATCGCTTGGTGTGCGGCAAAGAATCGGCGACTATATTTTTGTTTACACTTCGGCCGCGTCGCTCAGTTTATGGTGGGCCTAAGAAAGAAACCTCAAACAGAACACAGGCTGTACGGGGTTACCGTCTGTCTCGGCTGGTTGGGTTGAGATGGAGAAAGAGAGGGTAGTTCGAGAGAGAAAACAGGGTAGAGTGGTTGAGCGACAAGGGAACAACAGGTACAACAACAGCCTCATCAACAATAGTAATAGTCCCATGATCAGAGCAACAATGTTAAAGTCAGCTGGGATAGGCTCCAGCTCACCAACAATCCTCATGAGGACAAGAACTATAGAAAATGGATGGATGGATTGAATTTGGAGAAGAAGGTACCGTTCGTGGTGATTCTGGACTCACCCTGACGATGTAAGAGGCTCCCGGTCCTGCGATCTTCTTGTCCGGATGCAGCCACCCTTGGGAAGGTTTGTGGATGAAGCTGCCCTTCTGGCTTAGATCGTCACCGCTCGGCCACATGCCCTCCACCCTTGTCCTGCGACTCATTCCCGATCTGCAGCCTCCGCCGCCGGAGCCACCGGGGCCGGCCGTGACCTCCTCGAATCCGTGGCCGGAATGCGCCGGCGCTCTCTGCCCGCGAATGGCCTGCAGAGAACACGGGGTGACGCACACCGGGTCACACGAGTTGAGCACGGCGGCCAGACTGGCAATGGGACCGCTGGCTGAGGGCGCACCGCTGTGCCTGTGTGAGGACGATGAAGAGGGGCAGGAGGGAGGGGACGCTTGGTGGGCGGCTTTGCTCGAGTCCTTGCTGGAACTGGAGCTAGAGCTGGAGTTGGACGGGCTTCGGCTCAGCAAGGAGTTGGAGAACTTCCACTGCGGCATCTTGGGGATGAGCATGCAGAAGGTGGTGGTGCCGTCCTGCTCTCCGTCCAGGCAGGGCGACTCGGCCAGAGCTGCGGCTCCGGAGGACCTGGTGGCGGAGTCCAGGAGAGGCAGGGGGAGGCCGGGGGCCGAGGAGGGGGCCGCCGGCGTGGCTACGACTTTGCCGCTCATGGCAAAGCTCTGCATCAGGTCATCGGAGGAAGAAGTCACAGACTCGTTGCGAAAGCGGTCATACTTTGGCTTAAGGAGCATGCCCGGATGATCCACCTGAAGTAGCTCAGTGTTGGGGATGTGGAGGGAGGGGGAGGGGGAGGGGAGGGAGGGGGTAGGGGTTGGGGGGGGCAAGAGAATGTTCCAGGCGGAGTCTTATATGCAAGTCAGTGGGAGTGCTCCCGTTCCGCACGCACGCCGCGCCGTTGTGATGCTGCTCCTGGCTCCCGTGTGAGTATGAGAAGAAGCCCTCCTTCCTCACGCCGCCTTGGGCCACTTGTATTGCATCGCACACTCGCTCTCTCTCTCTCCTTCCTTCTGCGGATGATGTCATTGGCTCTTTTCGCCCTGCCCTGCCCATGCTCTTTGACAGCATTAGCTAATCACATCTGTGTCTTTGCCACACACACACACACACACACACACACTCATTCACCTTAATGTCACTCAGCTCTATTGCACACATTTTTCATGCATTGCATCACTTGTTAAGCATTTTTATTGCATTTGCCTAATAGCGCAGTTGTCATTTAATTAACTCTAATTAAAAGTAATTCTATGATAAGTAGTCTTAAATAGGAGCGTCCTCATGTCAATCCGACTGTCAGTAAAACTTCAAAAATGACATGGTTGAATTCAAATCTTACCTTTTTGTGTCAAGCTCGGTGGAAAAAGAGGAGTTCAATCCTGTTAACTCGGATCCAAAATAAGCTTAGAGATAAAAGAACAAACTAATATTAGTGGGACACATTAGAACTAATCATGCACGTGCAAAAAGAAACTAACAAAAAAAAAAGGACCCCATTGCTGTCCCACCCTCTTTAAAATGGCCAATCACAGGTTTGTTTGTCTGAGCAAGGAAAAGGTTACTAATAAACCAGACGGAATCAATAGATGTTGAGCGATGACACTTGTTTTGCTTTGTTTTTTTTTTTTTGCCTTATGCATGACAACATAACAAAAATGCCCATATAATCAATGTGTGTTAAGAAATGTCACTGGATGAGAAGAGTTAATAGGTCACCACCTCACTGTGCTACTTTGCATGCACAAATCCGGCTGCGAATACACCAGTGCTCTTTTGCGGCCCATTAACCTCACTGCAGTGATCACAAACACAACTAGAATAGTGTGGAGGAGAAGCACTAGGCTGAAAAATCCTCATTGCACCAAAATTTTACAAACTGTACATATTTAAGTAATATTCACTGAGAAATGTGTGTGGGACTATCAATGTTAACCCTGGAGAGATCCTATAGGAACATTTTGTGCCATTTTCCCCCCGAGCTGTTTCGGGTGTGTTGAGGTTGAATGTTTATTTTTGAATAGTTTTTTTGATTGCCATCTCAGCTCCTTACATGAACTTAAAATGGCAACGCTACACACAAACATAACCTGTTTGTTCTTTGGAATACAAAATATCCCATTGAAAATCATTAAACAAAAACACTGTGTCGCTGGATTGTCTGCGATCTGTATCTGTCTTGCTCGCCAACGGACGAACCATCGGCTGTTGGAGGGTTGCAGTTGCTTTGGTTCGTCGTGACATCTTTGATCCTGGCGGCCTCAGAAGACTCTTGTGTCTCTCTCATCTACTAACAGTTAAGGGAGCCTTTGTGTATTTTAATTGGAGAAGAAGATTTTGTCTTATTTTGTCTTGTCATATATTATTTTGTGTAGGTTTCATTTTTTTGCTTTGTGTAGTTTGTGTACATAGCATTGTACAGTTTTGTTGTATATGTCTTTTTTTCTGTTCCCAATTAGCTGGATGAATGAAAGTTAACTCAATCAAATTAAACAAAAAATCTCTTTCAATATGATACGAATTTCAGCCACACTAATATACTAGTATTGTCAAGGAATACTTAGCGTACAGCTCCTGTATTGGATGTTGGTAGATTGTGTTGTTTTCCACTTTAAAAGGAGTCAATCTTTCAAAATCACGTCAGCCTGAAATTTCAAATATGAAATTTTTCACAACACAAAAAGGCTTATGAAGTTGAATATGAAAAACACAGGCACACAAACTTTATTTTTACATGCACACCATTATTCAACAGCAATTTATCATTTCAGCAGCAAGGCCCGCTTGCAGAAAAAAAGCAATAATTTTCCTGCATGCTATGAATGGTGGAAAGTAATGTCATCTGGTGGACAAATACACAAATTTGTTGGTAGCGCTCCTGTATTAGATGTCATTAGATTACCTAATTTTGTGTTAATATTGTTTTCTACTTTAAAGGAGTCACTACGGCCTGAAATATAGATATAAAATATGAATTAGAATTGGGGGATTTTTAATCTGTTCATAACACCATGTACACTTGGGTTGAAATTTTGCTGCAGGGTTTGAATGGGGAAAAATAACACCATCTGGTGGACAAAGGTAAAAAAAATTAAATTTAAGTTTGATTTGCAAGACACACAGGTGCACACAGTTTTTGCATAAAAAAACATGATTCAACATCAAAAAAGGGACAAACTCATCCTTTGAGTATGGGAGGACTACTTGCAGAAAACAATAAAAGGTATGAAATGTTGCTGCATGCTTTGAATGAGGACAATTATTCAAGTAGAAACTGATACAGCTTTTGTATGGAATGTCATTATATTGTCCAGGTGTTCCTACGTTGTGGCTGATGTTCAATCCGAAATGGTGATGACCAGCGGGGTGACAAACTCGGAGTGCCTGATCCCCATGGAGAAGGCCGGGGCCCGAGCTTTGTGCGCTGTCACTTTTTCTGGATTATAAGTTCCAGGACCGGGCTTCTCGGTGCCATCTTTTTTTTTTACGCCGTGGCGCCCCAACATTGAAAAAGCGGGCGGCCTGGGGAGATAAACGCTGGGATGTGTGCTGTTGTATCTGCAAGGCCCCGGCGTCTTGGCGAGATCCACGGAAGGCCCGCCTTGGCTGAAAGCAGCCGACATTGTGTAGCTGGCACCGGCCGGCTTGTTTGGGATGTGAGAGCCCATTAGCGGAGGGAGAGTGTAATTGTTCGGAGCGGGCACGGAGTCTATGGTGCGGTACTGCGTGCGGGAGCCCATGGTGTAGGACGGGGGCTGACGCTGGAGGCCACAGAGTGGGGCTTTTTCTGGGCTGTAGGAGCCCGGTCCAGGCGTGTGGAAGAGCCTCTCTATAGGGGGAAAGGAAAATGTGGAATCAAAAATTCACTTCTCAATGAGATTTTTTTGTCTCTAGCATTCACAGCCAGCCCTCGCAGTTAACATGGATATTTGACTTCAAAAGCCGTCAATGGCAGTGAATGAGCTAGGAATAAATGCGTCGTTTTTTTATTGTTTGTTTGTTTGTTTTTCCATGTAGCTTTGCCATTTTAGGTCAATGTAAGGAATACAAATGAGAATAATTACCCCCTGGCAAATTTGACCTATATTCATTCAACACCCAAAATGGCTTTAAAGTAAGAAAAATGCCACAAAATATCATTAGATCTCTAAATTCAAGGTGCAAAAAAAATGGCTTGTGCAAAAAAAAGTTAATTTAAAATGTTAACGCTCAAAACATACTCTGTGCTTTCGTTCTGCCCAACATGGAGTACGCAGGTGTGCCATCCCTCCCTAAGCGAGTCATCTTTGCGTCAATGTGATACTGAGGTCCCGGACTGCTGTCAACACAATACACTGCACACAAAACATAATGCACAACAATGAACATGAAGAAAAAAAAAAAGATCATTTAGACCTCATTGATGTATGTTGATATTTTGCAGCTCACAGATAAAGCATCAGATTAAGTGCTCTCTCTCCCTCTAGTGGTGGAACTTGGATGGAGCTACATGGCAGTATGTCATCGTGGACGAAACAAACTACAGTGTAACCATAATAAACAAATTGTTAAATTGTTGTCGTACAAAACCACGATGGATGTACATAAGACTTGTAGAGCATAGTAAGTACACAGCATTTAACAATAGATTATATTTATTATTGTGGTTGTAGTTTTTTTTTTACATTATTAGGAGATTTCTTTTTATTGGACATCATTAGACAATGAATGCTAACGAGCACTAACTATAATTTAAAGTGAGATATAGTGGGAGACTTACTACTGTCGCTCATCCTGCCATGGAAGGAATATGCAGGACTTGTTTGTTTAGTGAAGTCATGGCCAATAAAGCCAATTGTAGGAGGAAGCCCATATCGCCCTGGGCCTGGTCCTATTTTGACACAGTGGAGCACGTAGAAACATACCATTATTTTATGGATGTATACTTCTACATGCAATAGAGGTGTATCTCTATAAACTGTATTTATTTCAATAGTTCAATTCAATAACAGATCCATTAAACACAACATTTTATTTCTGTGTTAAAAACAACATTATTTTGTAATTAAAAAATCATGTTGTTTCTTTTTAATATTGTAATT